>NW_027418605.1:0-149058 GCF_009905375.1 Apium graveolens
ATGGCGATAATCAAACTTATTTTTGATTATTCAAATGAAGATAATACTTTCATATAAGTATATCTTTGGTTATTTAATACTCGTTTCAAGTATAAATTTTAATACTTCTACTTCAATTATTTTTATAAAGATTATTCTTTATGGGAATATTATTTAATTAATAATATTCAGATATTTTCTAATATTCTGGGGACTGATTTACTTCATTAAATCAGCCTTACTCCAAACACTCTTTAAAGTGTTTTCGAGTCTTCAAAATGATTTTTAAAGTCAGAGCGGATCCCAAAACTCATTTTTATATTTAAGATCTTCCTTTTTAAGGGGATTTAAATACTCGCTCAAAACCTGGGGAATCCGGCTCTGTGGTGTATTTTATATTCGCAACGAGGTTGCTGTTTTGAGAAAACAAGTTGATTACTTGCCCAATGTTCGGGAAGTAAGTCCATTTCATTGAGTCGACATAAGCGACAGGCCGGGGTACGGTCTATTATTGTGTAAGTGGCTGGGTGGCAGTCCATCAACGCGTGAGGGACCGGGGTACGGTCGAGCGCGAGGTCCTAATGCGGCCAGGGTGATGACCGGTGAGGAATTCATCCATCTACAGTAGAAAAGGTTACTTATTGGTATCTTTGCCTGATCAGCGAGATATCGGGTTTATGCCAAAATTCTTTTCCTTTCCAAAATTCATTGGATGTTTCAAACTCTGTTCATACTTTACATAACAGAGGTTCCAGGAAATGTTTAAAGGGGTATATATATGTGGATATATATATACCGGGACTAAATAAAGTATCTCATAACTTTTTCATTCAATAATCTTTCAAAGATTGAATCTATTCAAGTCTTAACTTGTGGTCTCATCTATGGGATGTTTTTCTTAAAACCTATAATACTTTGAACGGTGGCAGTTCAAGTAACTTTATATATGATATAAGTGTGGTGAAGTATTGGTAACTTCATTCCTTGTTTTTACTTATATCTAGTAAGTAATTATCTTGCATATGATAGAGATGCTATCAAGTATCCATTTAGATACTTATATTATTGTTATCACTATACATATTATCTTGCGAGCTGTAAAGCTCACTCTTGCTTTATTTCTTCATCACACAACAACAGTTAGGAGAGATGGCCAGACTCCAGCAGACCCAGCGCAAGCGCGTGGGAAGCGCCCCGCGTCTTCCCGCTGATGTTGTAGCTGCTATAGCTGCAGAGGTAGATCCATTGTAGTTCAGACCATCTACTTTTGAGAATCAAATTATGTATAATTATAACTTGTGGCAGATAATGGCAATTAACTGTAAATTTATCAAGTAATCATTTTGGGTTGTAATAATTTTAAATTGTGGATTCAAAGACTTGTACTTATTTCAATTTCATCTCTGAGACTATAACGGGTTGTGGTGTGTGTTAGTGTGGGGTCACAGTATGAGGTTATTTATTATTAATTAAGTGAAGTGATATTGTGGGAAGAAAGACCGTGACAACCCGGATCCCCGACCCCGGATCTGGGGGTGTTACAGAAATGGTATCAGAGCTAAGCGTTATAAACCTCAGAGATGATGCGACGATATAATAATAACCTCACAAAGATAATAAGAACTCTTGCCAAGTTCATGGTCGGACTACTTAAAGTAGTACTGACAGTTAAAACCCTTACGGGAACCCTTATAAGTATCATGATAGTAACTTAGCTCGTTTAATGTGTAGGCGCCTGAGATGGAGGACCCCGAGATGTTCGAGCGTGAGCATGATGAGGCATTGCTAGATGTTGAGGATCAGGAGGAGCCTGAGATGGAGGAGGATGAGGAGGACCCCTCAGAGGAGCCTGAGACGGAGGTCATTGCTATTTCAGATGAGGAGGACCCCTCAGAGGAGTCAGAGACAGAGGTTATTGCTATTCCAGATGAGGAGGACCCGGATGAGGTCCCAGTAGCTGAGGAGCGTGTTGGACCTATGGTAGTGTATGCTGGTATCCCTTTACCCACACTTCCGGTGGTCAGAGCCCCTACCCCTCCACCACTATCTTGGATTCCCGATGATGACAGCTCAGAGACCCATACTTCCGAGCCTAGGCAGACCGAGGAGGCACCCTCAGCGGCTCCAGATTCACCACCTCTTGACCCTGCCCAGAGGCAGTCTTCGTTAGCTCATGGATATGTTCAGGATGTTTTGAGGACCCGAGTGGCTGTTGCCGAGGCCCGACTGGATGAGGCCAGGAGGGAGTTGGATGCAGAGAGGGCGGGTAGGCGTACCCGAGCTTATGAGACCAGGGCTTCTATACCCCGATCCTTGAGGAGGGAGCTTACGGGGATAGAGCTCACGTCCCGAGCGAGACTCAGATCTCTCCAGGGGGACAGGCATGGTAGGATCTCCAGGCGGCAGGCCGACTATATCTTCCGTCGTGCGATGGAAAGGGTTTGGGAGCTGACCCGTTCCGGTGTGTGATTCAGGATTGATGATGGGATAGTCTAGTTGTCTAGTTAGCCGAGGCCTTAGTAAGAGCCAATTTTCCGGGATAGTTGACTTGTATATAGCATCCCTTTTTCTGACTAGACAGATAGACTCTTGTGTATCACTTTTGGGACAGATGACTGTAGCACTGTTGTACTTTTGACCAGATCAAACTATGTATTCTCGCATTATGTATATATTTGTTTCCTTTCGGTTCAGTTCCTAGTGACGGGATCACTGTTTTATTATTATTATTACTGCACTTCGTATTAGAACTTTCTTAAAATAATAGAATTGCGATATACGTTCTCCCCATTATAAGAGCTGTGCAAGGCACAATGTTGTATATGATTGTGACCTAACGTTGAATTTTCCCAATGATTGTTTTTATTATTATCAGAATCATGCCGCCAAGAAAGATTGGAACTAGGGCGAACCCTGGATCTGAGGACCAGGGAAGCCATAATCAGGACAATAGAAACCAAGAACACAGTGAAGAGGAAGATGAGGATTATGTGGAACAGGATGACTCCCTGTATGAAGAAGAAGAGGAAACATATGATGTTGAGGGATTTGAGATAGAGGCTGAAGAAGGAGAAACCGAGGTTGAGCAACCAGTACCAAACCCAGGCATGGATCCCATGGGTCAGTTTATGCAACTCCTAAGGCAGAATTTAGAACGTCAACCCAACCCACCCCCTCAAGGAAGTAACAATGCAGTGGCAAACTCTTTCAGGGCTTTTAAGTCCCTTAAGCCCCCTGAGTTCCACGGATCAGCCGACCCAGTTGAGGCAAGGGCATGGTTAAAGGAAATGGAGAAATCTTTTGAGATTTTGAGTATCGATGAGGCACAGAAAACTGTATTTGCTACCTACCTTCTGAAAGGAGAAGCTAACTACTGGTGGGAGGCCAAGAAAAACATGGAGACAGATGTTATTATAACCTGGGAGAGATTTAGTCAGTTGTTTCTGGGAAAGTATTTCCCGAGGTTTATGGAAAACCAGATGGAGCTCAAGTTCTTGGAGCTAAAGCAGAATAACTTGTCTGTAGCAGAGTACGAAGCGAAATTTACTGAATTATCAAGGTTTGTGCCGGAGTTTGTGAGCACCGAGGAAAAGAAAGCTAGGAGGTTTCAGCAGGGACTGAAACCGTGGATTCAGAATAGGGTGGCAATCCTTGAGCTTACGGACTATGCCACTCTGGTGCAAAAGGCAACGATTGTAGAAGTTGGAAGTGAACAGATGCAGAAGGAAAGAGAGGAGAAAGGAATAAAGAGGAAAAGTATGAGCATGGGTGGAGGTTCCGCAGGAAGGAGCTTCCCAACTAGATTTAATCGAGGAGCAGTGTCTCTACCAGGAAGGAACACTGGGTTTAAGCGGCCAATGAGTGTGAGTGTGAGCCAGGGCGGCCAAAAGTCAAGAATGTCCTATCCCAACCAATCTCGACCCCCATTGCCAGCCTGTAACATATGTGGAAGGAATCACATTGGGGAGTGTAAAGGAAGGCCAGTAACCTGTTTTAAGTGCGGTCGGGAGGGCCACTATTCAAATAAGTGCCCATCATTAACCCCTGCCGTCGTTCCACCCACCAATTGTCATCAGTGTGGACGCTCGGGTCATTGGAAGAAGGAATGCCCAATGAACAAACCAGCAGCTTCGGGAGCAAGCAGGGCTGCTTCTAATAAGCCACCTACTGCGAGGACTTTCAACATGACAGTCCAGGATGCTATGAAAGATTCAGATGTGATAGCAGGTACCCTTTCTCTAAATTCAGTCAGTGCAAATGTTTTATTTGATTCGGGAGCAACTAAATCTTTTATATCAAAGGACTTTGCGCGTAAGTTAAGACTTAAGGCTAAACCCTTGATAGAACCCTTACAAGTAGAAATAGCCAATCATGAAATTATTCCTGTTAACCAGATTCACCCCGCCTGTGAGATAGGCATAGGGGAGCAATCTTTCAGTGTTGATCTGATTCCTTTTAAATTAGGGGAGTTTGATGTGATTTTGGGGATGGACTGGCTATCTAGCAACGATGCTCAGATAGACTGTAAAGGGAAGAAAGTTAAGTTAAATATCCCCGGGAAGAAAGAAGTTATATTTAGAGGAAAGAGGCAGACGCAGAAATTTTTGACCATGGCTCAGGCCAAAAGGATGTTACGAAAAGGAAGTGAGGCCTACCTAGCCTATGTGGTGGAAACACAGAAGGAGGTGCCCAGCTTACAAGATATTCCAGTAGTCAACGAATTTGAAGATGTATTCCCCCAAGACCTTCCGGGATTACCACCCGATAGAGTGATTGAATTTGCTATTGAGTTGGCCCCAGGGACGGCGCCAGTTTCAAAAGCACCTTACCGGTTAGCCCCGTTAGAAATGAAGGAATTAGCTATCCAATTGCAGGAACTCTTGGATAAGGGTATGATAAGACCCAGTGTGTCTCCGTGGGGAGCACCAGTTTTATTTGTTAAAAAGAAAGATGGGAGCATGAGGTTGTGCATAGACTATCGAGAGTTGAACAAGCTAACCATAAAGAACAGGTACCCATTACCTAGAATAGACGATCTGTTCGACCAGCTAAAGGATGCTGTTTATTTTTCCAAGATCGACCTGAGAACTGGATATCACCAACTAAAGATTAAACCTGAAGATATTTCCAAGACAGCGTTCCGTACCAGGTATGGGCATTATGAGTTCTTGGTAATGTCCTTTGGACTAACCAACGCCCCAGCGGCTTTCATGGATTTAATGAATAGAGTATTTAAGAAGTACTTGGACAAGTGTGTGATAGTTTTCATCGATGATATTTTGATCTACTCAAGGACTGAGGCAGAACATGCAGAGCATTTGAGGATAGCTCTAGGGATACTCAGAGAGGAGCAGTTATATGCCAAATTCTTGAAGTGTGAATTCTGGCGGAATGAAGTACAGTTTTTAGGACATGTGATCAATAAAGAAGGAGTATTGGTCGACCCCTCCAAGATAGAGGCGGTCTCAAATTGGGAAAGGCCAACCACACCCACAGAGGTGAGGAGTTTCATAGGATTGGCCGGCTACTATCGTAGATTTGTACAGGACTTTGCGAAGATCGCAGCCCCTTTGACACGACTTACTCGTAAGACAGAGAAGTTTGAATGGACGGAGAAATGCGAGAACAGTTTTCAGGAATTAAAGAAAAGGTTGATAACGGCTCCGGTATTGGCATTGCCGGATGGAAAAGGAGATTTTGTGATATATAGTGACGCGTCGCACAAAGGATTAGGGTGTGTGCTTATGCAGCACGGTAAAGTTATTGCGTATGCGTCGAGACAATTGAAGGAATACGAGGTTAGATATCCTACTCATGACCTTGAGCTCGCAGCAATAGTATTTGCTTTAAAAATTTGGAGGCACTACTTATATGGAGAGAAGTGCGAGATTTTCACAGACCATAAGAGCCTCAAGTACATATTTACGCAGAAAGAGCTCAACATGCGCCATAGGAGATGGTTAGAACTAATCAAGGACTACGATTGTGAGATTCTCTATCATCCAGGGAAAGCCAATGTGGTGGCTGATGCCCTTAGTAGAAAGGAAAGACTCAGAATGATAACGACTTCGGAAGAGTTGATAAGGGATTTTGAGAAAATGGAAATAGAAGTAAAGGTAACCGGAACCGGAACTGAAAAGCTTTTTGAGATCTCAATGCAGCCAGAATTATTGGAAAAGATCAGATTGTGCCAAGAGAAAATAATGAATGAAGACAGAAAGTCAATGACTGGAGAGGAGATCCATACTGAGAAAGATGATAAAGGGATAATGAGGTACTCCTACCGAATTTGGGTTCCGAATGTTCAAGAACTTAAAGATGAGATTTTGGATGAAAGTCATAGTTCAAGGTATTCCATTCACCCGGGAAGTACCAAGATGTATAGGGATTTGAAGGAATATTACTGGTGGCCCAACATGAAGAGGGACGTAGCAGAATGGGTAAACAAGTGTTTGACTTGCCAAAGAGTAAAGGCAGAGCACCAGAGACCCAGTGGACTCTTGCGACCCCTGGAGATTCCCGAAGGGAAATGGGAACAGATAGCGATGGATTTTGTTGTAGGCTTGCCAAGGACGAAAGCCAATCACGACGCCATTTGGGTAATTATAGACCGACTGACAAAGTCAGCTCATTTCATTCCTATCAATGAGAGATACACAGTCGATAGACTGGTGGACATTTACCTTAAGGAAATAGTAACGCGACATGGAGTCCCAGCGTCCATTGTCTCAGACCGAGACCCAAGGTTCAACTCCAGATTTTGGAGGAGCTTTCAGGAATGTGCGGGGACCAAGTTAAATATGAGTACCGCGTACCATCCCCAAATGGATGGACAGAGTGAAAGGACCATCCAGACACTAGAGGATATGTTGAGAGTCTGTGCAATAGACCTTAAAGGAAGTTGGGATGATCACCTGCCGTTGATCGAGTTTTCTTATAACAATAGCTTTCATGCTAGCATCGGAATGTCGCCTTATGAGGCCTTGTACGGAAGAAGGTGTCGATCTCCCTTATACTGGGATGAAGTAGGAGAGCGGAAGATGCTCGGACCCGAAGTGGTCCAAAGGACCAAAGATATAGTGGATCTTATCAGAGGGCGACTTGTAGCAGCCCAAGACAGACAGAAGAAATATACAGACCTAGCCCGAAAGGACAAGGAATATGAAGTAGGGGACTTAGTACTGTTGAAAGTATCCCCTTGGAAGGGATTAATGAGGTTCGGAAAGAAAGGAAAACTAAGCCCAAGATACATTGGACCTTTCGAGATATTAAGACGGATTGGAAAGTTAGCTTACGAGCTAGCCCTACCCCCTAATTTGCAACAAGTTCATAATGTGTTCCATGTGTCAATGCTAAGGAGGTATCATCGGGATGCCAGGCACATAGTGGAGTACGAGCAGGTGGATATGCAGCCAGATCTAACTTACGTGGAGAAGCCAGTAAGGATTATGGATAAGAAGGAGCAGGTGCTTCGGAACAAAGAGATCAAGCTAGTCAGAGTACTATGGCAGAATCATAATGTGGAAGAATCGACTTGGGAACTAGAGAGCACAATGCTAGAAAAGTACCCCCATTTGTTTTCTGTTTGATTCCGGGACGGAATCCTTTTAAGGAGGGGAGACTGTAATAACCCCAAAATTTTTCAACTTTTTGTAACCCTTGTGAATAGTGTTTTAGCTGAATGAGAAAACTTTTCACGCCACACTATGTAGGGGTTCTGTTATGGATATTCTGGGATATTATTAGTACTCTATGAAGTATATAAGTGTATGTAAATATCGTCAGAATCCAATTCCGAACACTTTGGTTTTTCCCGGAAATCCACAAGATACGGAGAGAATTGAGTATAAGGTAACAGGATAAAAAGGATTTAAATTAAAGGATTATGATAGAGGATCATAAAAAGGAATATAATGTATTGAGAAAGGTTAAGGGAACCTAAGTAATAAGATCCCGGGTATGATCCTTCAAACGATAAACGAGAACGAAAGTTAAGCGAACCGTATAACAGATCAGCGGTCATTAGGCAAACGATTAGGAAGTTAATCAAAGGGATTAATGGGAATGATGTCATCCAACCAATAGAAAGAAGACAAGGAAGGAAGGATGACATCATGAGGATGAGGTAAGCATGACATGGGAAGGAAGGAGGTGTGGTTGAATAAGGACCACACAAATTCAAGGGCAAGGTAGTAATTTGCTAAATCAAATACAAATCAAGTCAACCAAGCTAGCAAAATCATTTCATCAAAAATCAAAAACAACCAAGGCATTTGTTCTTCACTTTGCTCTCGACTTTTACACATTTTCAAGGCATAGAATTTTCAAAATCAAGATCCAAGCATCCTAAATTGGTAAGAAAATTCCCTAATCATCTTTATGCTTAGTTATGGCTATATCATGAGTTTAAGCCATTAATTCTTTCTCTAACTTCTTCATTTAATCAAGGAAGAAGACAATGAATAGTGTTTTCAAGTTTTTAACTTGAACTTTTTCTTGTTTTTCTTGAAGATCCAAGCTTTCCTAAGGCTTCTCAAAGCTTCTTAAGGCTTCCTAGCTCCACCCACCACTTCAAGGAAGGTATACCATTTCCAAACCCTAGGTTCATATATATTATAAGGTGATTTTGAGTAGTGGGTTGATATTGTAGTTGTTGTTATGATTTAGAGTTTGAGATTTGGAATGGTAGTGTAATGGAATGGTAATTTTGTGGTTTTGATTTAAAGAAACTTAAGAATGATTAAAGTAAAGTTTAAGCATAAGTATGAATGGTTAAATTGAATTGGTTGGGGTTGTTATGATGTGATAAGGATGGAGGATGGTTGTATGTTGGATTTGAGGTTGATTTGGGTTGTTTGTGAATGGGTTAAAATTTGGAAATCACGTAAACATAGCCGTCGTAACGTCCGATTTTCTTTGGACTGTTTTTGTGCATAGCATTAGGACCCGAGAACCCCCTGCTAGATTGTGACCACTGCCATGTTTAGATAGCTCATGTTACGAGCTTCGTTTTGATATGTAGTTCGTCCGATTCCGATTTACGGTTTAGGAGAAACGACCGTTTCAAGTAACGGCGTTTCGCGGACGAAACTTTTTCCCTCGCCTTACTTTGGAATGTAGGTTAAAGACCAAAAAGGGTGAATTAATGTATGAAACATTTATGGTAAGTGTGTTAGGCAGTTGGTAAGTCATTCGCGAAGGAATCGCTTTAAAACTCGTAAAGGTTAAATTATTAAAAATGGTGGAGCCGAGGGTACCCGAGTGACTTAAGCGAATCGGTGAGCGCAAAACTAGCATTAGAGTCTAAGTTAGTTAAATCATAGATTTACAAGTGATTTTGGTTTAATTCCAACTTACTTGTTGTTTATAGGTTATCAGACTCGTCCCGAGCCTTTCTCACCCCCAAGTCGCTCAGGCAAGTATTCTATCCGTTATACTGTTGTTGTGATGTATACACTTGTATATGCATTATCTTGCGATAGATGCATGTTGGTTATTTAGCAAATTCTTGCGATATATTGTAGCATGTGATATGGTATATATGCATGCCTGTTTCATATTCTTGAAATATATATCTGTTGGTTCAGTTGATAATACCTATGCTAGAGGATAGCGGGATTTTGCATATACCCTTAGTATAGGGACCCAAAGGTGAAAATATTTTCAAAAACCGGGAGTCGAGGATCCCGAGTAATCTTGTATATATGGATATGGATATATATATATATATATTTATATATATATATGGTTATAGTTTTCCAAACTATTAATCGAATAAGGTTTATTCGATAACTTTAAACTTTATTTTATTATTGAATATTATTTCGAATATTATTCGAGGACTTATGACTCCTTTTATATTATTTATTGAATATTATTTGAATATTCATTTGAGGATGTATGACTCCTTTATTTTATTTAATGAATATTATTTATAATATTCATTCGAGGTATTATGACTCAGCTTATTTTATTTATTGAATATTATTTGAATATTCATTTGAGGATCTATGACTCCGATTATTTGCTGAGATATATTCTTTATTTTATTAAAGAATAAGATGTCGATAATCAAACTTATTTTCGATTATTCAAATGAAGATAATACTTTCATATAAGTATATCTTTGGTTATTTAATACTCGTTTCAAGTATAAATTTTAATACTTCTACTTCAATTATTTTTATAAAGATTATTCTTTATGGGAATATTATTTAATTAATAATATTCAGATATTTTCTAATATTCTGGGGACTGATTTACTTCATTAAATCAGCCTTACTCCAAACACTCTTTAAAGTGTTTTCGAGTCTTCAAAATGATTTTTAAAGTCAGAGCGGATCCCAAAACTCATTTTTATATTTAAGATCTTCCTTTTTAAGGGGATTTAAATACTCGCTCAAAACCTGGGGAATCCGGCTCTGTGGTGTATTTTATATTCGCAACGAGGTTGCTGTTTTGAGAAAACAAGTTGATTACTTGCCCAATGTTCGGGAAGTAAGTCCATTTCATTGAGTCGGCATAAGCGACAGGCCGGGGTACGGTCTATTATTGTGTAAGTGGCTGGGTGGCAGTCCATCAACGCGTGAGGGACCGGGGTACGGTCGAGCGCGAGGTCCTAATGCGGCCAGGGTGATGACCGGTGAGGAATTCATCCATCTACAGTAGAAAAGGTTACTTATTGGTATCTTTGCCTGATCAGCGAGATATCGGGTTTATGCCAAAATTCTTTTCCTTTCCAAAATTCATTGGATGTTTCAAACTCTGTTCATACTTTACATAACAGAGGTTCCAGGAAATGTTTAAAGGGGTATATATATGTGGATATATATATACCGGGACTAAATAAAGTATCTCATAACTTTTTCATTCAATAATCTTTCAAAGATTGAATCTATTCAAGTCTTAACTTGTGGTCTCATCTATGGGATGTTTTTCTTAAAACCTATAATACTTTGAACGGTGGCAGTTCAAGTAACTTTATATATGATATAAGTGTGGTGAAGTATTGGTAACTTCATTCCTTGTTTTTACTTATATCTAGTAAGTAATTATCTTGCATATGATAGAGATGCTATCAAGTATCCATTTAGATACTTATATTATTGTTATCACTATACATATTATCTTGCGAGCTGTAAGGCTCACTCTTGCTTTATTTCTTCATCACACAACAACAGTTAGGAGAGATGGCCAGACTCCAGCAGACCCAGCGCAAGCGCGTGGGAAGCGCCCCGCGTCTTCCCGCTGATGTTGTAGCTGCTATAGCTGCAGAGGTAGATCCATTGTAGTTCAGACCATCTACTTTTGAGAATCAAATTATGTATAATTATAACTTGTGGCAGATAATGGCAATTAACTGTAAATTTATCAAGTAATCATTTTGGGTTGTAATAATTTTAAATTGTGGATTCAAAGACTTGTACTTATTTCAATTTCATCTCTGAGACTATAACGGGTTGTGGTGTGTGTTAGTGTGGGGTCACAGTATGAGGTTATTTATTATTAATTAAGTGAAGTGATATTGTGGGAAGAAAGACCGTGACAACCCGGATCCCCGACCCCGGATCTGGGGGTGTTACATAAAGTCATATAATTGCAGTTTAAATGTATATTAATCAATCGAAAAAAAATTCCGGCCCGCACAGAAACACACATAACAACTGTAACATCTAATATCATGGAAATGATCACTTTAAATTTATAAACACATAATATTTATTTATTTAACACATAATATTCACATAATATTTCCCGGGTATTACATCCTTCCTCCCTTAACAGGATTCTGTCCTCAGAATCAACCTAAGAAAACAAATGAGGATACTTAGATCACATTTCACTTTTCAACTCCCAGGTCGACTCTTCAACCTTGGGATTCCTCCACAAGACTCGTACTAAAGATACAGACCTAAGCACTCTTTCTTTCTTATCTAATATCTGCACTGGTTGCTCTACAAAAGATAAATATGGTTGAATCTCGATTGGCTCATATTCTATCACATGATTGGAATCAGGCAAATAACGCTTCAACATTGACACATGGAAGACGTTGTGAATATGCTGCATGTGAGGTGGTAATGCTAACTCGTACGCAACCTTTCCCACACGCCTCAAAATCTCAAAAGGTCCAACATAACGCGGACTCAGCTTTCCTTTCTTTCCAAATCTTGATAAACCTTTCCAAGGTGAAACCTTTAATAGCACTGCTTCACCAACTTCAAATTCCATATCTTTTCTGGTAGGATCTGCGTATTTGCGTTGACGATCTTTAGCTGCTGTTAATCTTTTCTGAATGAGTTCTATTTTCTCCTTTGTCTGCTGGATCAATTCTGGACCCAAAATCTTTCTGTCACCAACCTCATCCCAACATATTAGAGATCTGCATCTTCTCCCGTACAAAGCTTCGTAAGGTGGCATTCCAATGCTAGCATGATAACTGTTATTGTACGATATTCAACCAATGGCAAATGTTCGTCCCAACTCCCTTCAAAATCTAATGCACATACCCTTAGCATATCTTCAATAGTCTGAATCATCCTTTCACTTTGACTGTCTGTTTGCGGATGATACGCGGTACTCATGTTCAGCTTCGTTCCGAGACATAATCTTGAAAACTTCTCCAAAATCTTGAATTAAATCGAGGATCTCTGTCTGAAACTATGGATACTGGAACTCCATGTCGTGTCACAATTTCCTTAAGATATAACCGTACCAATTTATCCATTGAGAATCTTTTGTTGACAGGAAGAAAATGCGCTGACTTTGTCAATCTGTCGATAATAACCCAAATAGCATCATCATTTGTCCTGGTCCTCGGTAATCCAATTATAAAATCCATCGTGATATGTTCCCACTTCCATTCTGGAATGTCCAATGGTTGTATTAGTCCACTGGGCCTTTGATGTTCCGCTTTGACTCGCTGGCAAGTGTAACACTTACTTACCCATTTTGCAATTTCCTTCTTCATGTTTGGCCACCAAAAGTTTTTTCTTAAGTCTCTGTACATCTTCGTACTTCTGGGATGAATTGAATATCTGGAGTTGTGAGCGTCTCGAAGAATTTCATCTTTCAGCTCGGCCACGTTGGGTATCCATATTCTGGAGGAAAATCTTAATATTCCTTTGTCATCCTTTTGACTGCCTAACTCTTCTCCTGTCAAACTGTCTCGTTCATGGCTCATTACTTCTTCCTGACATCTTCTTATCTTCTCTAATAGTTCTGGTTGAAAAGACATTGCACATAACACCTCTGTAGACATACTTGGGATACTGACCTCTATTTCTAACTTCTCAAATTCCTTGATCAACTCCTCAGATGAAGTTATCATATTCAACCTTTCTTTTCTGCTCAGCGCGTCAGCCGCCACATTTGCTTTGCCTGGATGATAGTTGATAGTACAGTCGTAATCCTTGATTAGTTCTAGCCATCTTCTCTGCCTCATGTTCAATTCCTTCTGGGTAAAGATATACTTCAAACTCTTGTGGTCCGTGTAGATCTCGCACTTTTCCCCATAAAGATAATGCCTCCAAATCTTCAATGCAAACACTATAGCTGCCAATTCCAGATCATGAGTTGGATATTTTTCTTCGTGTGGTTTCAACTGTCTTGAAGCATAGGCTATCACCTTGTCATACTGCATCAAAACACATCCCAATCCTTTGTACGATGCGTCACTGTAGATCACAAAATTTCCTTGTTCATCTGGCAAGACTAGTACTGGTGAAGATACTAATCTATTCTTTAATTCTTGAAAACTTTCTTCGCATTTCTCGTCCCATTCAAATTTCTGGTTCTTCCTGGTGAGCTTTGTCAACGGCGTAGCTATCTTTGCAAAATCTTGTACAAATCTTGTATAGTAACCTGCCAGTCCCATGGAACTTCTCACTTCCGTTGGTGTCTTTGGCCTCTCCCAGTTGATTATGGCTTCAATCTTCGCTGGATCCACTTCCACTCCTTTATTGCTAATCACGTGCCCAAGAAATCGTACTTCTTTTAACAAAAATTCACATTTGGAAAATTTTACGTATAACTTCTCATGTCGCAGTATCTCCAGAACTATCCTCAAGTGCTCTGCATGCTCCTCTTCTGTTTTAGAATAGATCAAGATGTCGTTTATGAACAGGATCACGAATTTATCCAAATACTTCTTAAATACTCGATTCATCAGATCCATGAAAGTTGCTGGTGCGTTGGTTAATCCAAATGCCATCACTAGAAACTCATAATGCCCATATCTGGTTCTAAATGCAGTCTTTGGAATGTCTTCAAACTTGATCTTCAATTGATGATATCCGGATCTTAAATCAATTTTAGAGAACCATACAACGCCTCTTAATTGGTCAAATAAATCATCGATCCATGGTAACGGGTACTTGTTCTTAATGGTTAGCTTATTCAGTTCTCGATAGTCAATACACAGTCGCATACTCCCGTCCTTCTTCTTGACAAACAGTACTGGTGTGCCCCATGGGGATACACTGGGTCTTATAACTCCTTTCTCCAAGAGATCTTGCAGCTGAGTTGCCAATTCCTTCATCTCTACTGGTGTCATCCGGTACGGAGTTTTAGAAACTGGTCCTGTTCCAGGTGCTAGATCAATCGCAAACTCAATTTCTCTTTCGGGAGGTAATCCTGGTAGATCGTCTGGAAAAACATCTGGAAATTCGTTGACAACTGGAATCGCTTCTAGGGTTGGAACTTCCTTACTGGTGTCTACCACATGGGCCAAATATGTCTCGCAATTCTGACGCAATAACTTCTTTACTTGAGCGATCGTTAAGAACTTCTTCTCTTGCTTATTTCCTTGAAATATTATCTTCTTCTTACTATCCAAGGTCTGAAGTCTTACTTTCCTATTCTTACAATCAATCTGAGCGTTATTTTCTGACAAACAATCCATTCCTAAAATAACATCAAATTCTCCCAACTTAAAAGGTATCAAGTTGGCATAGAAATGATGTCCTCTTATCTCAATATCACACCTCGGGCACACTCGGTCGACGAAAACTTGATCCTTATTAGCTAACTCTATCGTTAATGCTTGTTCTAACAACTTAACTTCGCAATGCAGTTTATCGACAAAACTTTGAGAAATAAATGACCTTGTAGCTCCAAAATCAAATAGAACTTTAGCATCTACGGAGTTGACTGGAAGCGTACCTGCAATCACGTCTGAACTTTGAACAGCATTCTTCATAGTCATATTAAATGTCCTAGCCTTTGGCTGGTCCTTTGCTAGTGGTCCTTCAATCCTTGGCACATTAGCAGCTGGTTCAGTTGTCTGGCAGTCCGTGGCAATATGCCCCATCTTTCCACATTTAAAGCACACTGTCCCTGATTTCTGAGCTGTAGTCTGACTTCGACACTCATTAGCATAGTGTCCCTTCTGATTGCATTTGTAACACAACACATTAGCCTTACAAATCCCAAAATGCCTTCTACCACAAAACTTACAGTCTGGTACTGGTGGACGATTGGGCCTCTGCTGATTTGAGTTCTGGAAACGGTTCCCATTCCCTGGTTGTGGTTTCTTAAATCCCACACTCTTATTATCCTGAAACTCTGGCCTTTTATTGAAACGGCCCTGGAAGTTACCTTGTTGTTGGCCTCCTCCTGAGGTTTCTATTTTCCTTTTCTTCCCATCATTTCCTTTCTGATACATATCACTCTTACTTTCAATCACCATCGCTTTCTGCACTACTACCACATATGAAGTCAATTCAAACATGGCCACTCTATTCTGAATCCAAAATCTCAATCCATGTTCAAACCTTCTTGCTTTCTTTTCATCTGTATCAACCTGATCTGGCACGAACCTCGCTAACTCAGTAAAATTAGCCTCGTACTTAGCTACAGTAAGATCACACTGGGTCAGGTTCAAGAACTGGATCTCCATTTGGTTCTTCATATACCTCGGCAAATACTTTTCCAGAAAAAGCTCGGTAAACCTTTCCCAAGTTATAAACTCACCTCCTTCCAATGCTCGCGTGGATTCCCACCAATAGTTCGCCTCGCCCTTCAGAAAGTAGCTTGCAAACTTGGTCTTCTGCTCAGCTCCTGCTCCGACTAATTCAAAAGCCTTTTTCATTTCCTTGAGCCATGTATTGGCTTCCACAGGATCAGCACTTCCTTTGAACTCAGGTGGCTTCACAGCTTAAAACTGCTTAAAAGTCACTACAGGTGGTGCTGCGGCTTGTTGTTGTTGTTGTTATTGCTGCTGTTGTTGCTGCTGCGTAAGATGTAACATCTGTTGCTGCTCAGTCCCAACATCTGGATAATCGCTGGATCTGTCCGACCCTCGGTACGATCCTCTCCTGAATTATTCCTTCTCTTTGGTGCCATTATTCTGGTAAGAAACAAGCAACATATATAATAATCTGTCAAGCATTGTGTCAAATATATAGCAATTCCTTAGCATATCAAAATTCTCAAAAATTATTTCCTTTCAAAATATCATAAACTTGCTACCATATTAACACAAGCGACATAATTATCACATAATCCTGCTTATTATCTCGAGAATAATAACACAAAGAAAATTTATTCAGAATTATCCAAACCTTTAAATCCTTGCTTGAAATCTCAACTAAACCAATAAAATAGCAGGGCAATGACACAAGGCCTAAGGCTAAATGCAAAACAGGGAACCTAAATAACTTAACTATAACCCAACCCAATAACCTAAATTTAATCCTATAAAAGCTAAACTACACGCGCCTATCTTATGTGATCTTCCTATGACTCATCTATGACAATCCTACGCCTGCTTCAGTGACCATAACCTGTAATTCTGATACCAACCTGTGACGCCCTCCAATCCCGGGGTCTAGATTTGGGGGTCACTCGCCAATAAACTAAAATAAAATAATCACCGCGAAATAATATAATAACTATGGCCCCTTGCATGCAACTGGATCGATCACAGGTTATAGTATGGAACAGGCACTATTACAAACCAACTGTTATTACAAACCATAAGTCTAATTAGTTTTACAATTTATTCAAATTTTATTACAAACCTCTAGACTAGTTAAGCGTCCCAAACTTTCTACCTGGAAAACATACCAAACTATTTACAAGCACATAACCTCTGGTCAGACCTGGAACTTAAGCTTGCCCTGGCCTAACTGAAAGAGTCAGGATATGAAATAAGTATGAGCGAAAAAAATGCTCAGCAAGCAGTATATAACTTATGATTTAGAACAACAATAGAAATATATCTGATGAACAAAACCAAACCACAATACTTGTACAGTATCAAAACTGATATATATTTGAGAATAAACAACATTTGCATATATATAATTTGTTTTGGGATTAGAATCCTCGAACGACGGTGTGTTGCCGCCGGTGATCAGCCGCGGAGCAACACCGGTATGCCGAAGCATATCCAACTAAACAAAAGGTACCCAAGGCACATATCGGCCTAGCAAGGTGTTATATCCTGTATAACACATAGCTCACACTGGACCGCCGCCACGGCCTCTTACGCAACCATCCAACCCATAAAAACAATTTTCTGTCAAAGGAGTCGAATCAAATGACATTTGTAACCACATAACTCCCCATTTCTCATGGTTCGGGGTTATCTCAACAACCAATGGCGAAATAACCAGAACAATTAGTTATTCGCTAATCTCAATTCAAAGTTTCACTGTATAGAGTAATTTATAGTGAAATATAAAACGTTTAACTATTCTGAACTTAGAATAGTATGGAAATTGAAAGAATAAAGTTCAGAGTCAATATCAATTGAATGATAAATAAAGATATAGGTACTTGCATAATATGATTTGAAATGAACGTCACTTGAACGATAAGTGAAGTTAGGGGTACTTGCCTAGTATGCTCGATAAACTCTTACTATAACTCTGCCTATAGCTGCTGGCTACTATCTCCGGCTAACCCTTGACCACACTCCTTGCTACTTGATTCTATAGACAAAAGAACTATCTTAATTGACAGAACCAAACTCAATCGACGTAACTATACGTCTTGACATCTACCCGATCGTTTATAATTTATCATGGCATTTTAAAACTATAAACAGATAGCATGCATATCACATAGCACGTAATCATGGTATTCGTATAACACGTAACCACATATTTCATGTAACCTATAAGTCAAATCATTAAAATACGTCTCAGGGCGTTCAGAATTAAAATTAGGTCAATAATAGCATTTACCCTTCAAATATCGACTCAAAGTGATGCACAAATCAAATGACATTGCAATATAAAAGAAATTAGGACTTAAAAGTATTTTTATTGAGAGCGCAATATTTTTCTGAGTCTGTACGCGTTCGTTTCGTATTAAACGGACGAACGGTTTAATTATTATTAATAAAATAAGAAATAAATAGATTTAAATCAATTAATAATAATATTAATTGATTTTTAAATACCAAAATATAACTTTTAAAACCTAAAAATAATTTTTAGAAATTATTTGAATTAATTATACATAATTTACATTTATTTAACAATTTATAAATAAAATTAATTGATTTATTAATTTTTAATTAATTAATTAAATTCATAAATAATTAAATAAAATGAATTATAAATAATTAAATCAAATGGTATTTTTGCTAATAATTAAAGAAAATAATTTTTGGAATTTAAAATAATTAAATACATAATTTTTAGAATTTAAAATAATTATTAAATGATTTTTGAAATTAAAAAAAAATGATTTTCGAAAATAGAAAATGAATTTTGAAAATAAATAAAATAGAAATCCCACAAACAGGTTTTTAAGGCTGGGTTTTGGGGAATAAAGATCAAAATCGGGTCGGGCAAGGAAGTAAAACGGGTCAACAAGAACGAATCCGGGTCGGGTTGAACACCCACCGGATTCTGGTAAATTACCCAGTTTCCGGCGGGGCTGACCGACTCCGGTGAGTCGTTTCCCGGCCATAATCATCCTCGTTTTGCCCTGTTCTCCAGTGTAACATGTCCCCTATCAATTCGTATCTACAAATCATACAATAATCACAGTCGGTCACGTTAGAATCATCACCGACACCATGCACACCGGCAAGTTTCGAAGCTTTCCGGCGAACCTCGACGACAGCCAAATCTCAACCAAATTTCACACTTAATACACGAAAATGATGCTGATAATACGTACAACCTATTCCCGTATTCATATTCAACAACCAAGTCAAGAATAATTCGTAAAATCAAAAGAAAAACAATCGAATTAACCCAAGAACCGATTCGGCTATTCTGTACATAAACAACTCGAACCTATACATAAATCGATTATAACCAAGCTCAGGAATCTATTAGAATTGTCAAAATCAACCAACAATCAATCTATAGTCCAGAAATTGAGAAATTAAAACGAAGAACTTAAACTTCGATTTTTACAAATAACAAAATCTTAAATCAAGATAATTATACCGAAAGATCGGCCCTGAGATGCTCTTTGATTCTGTACCAGTTTCTTCAACAACCGATTACTGCAGACGGATCAATCGATCGATTTTGTTCAAGAACAAACCCTAACCCCCAAATTGAATTTCTGGATTTTCTGATTTTTTACTATTTTTCCTGTTAATTCTGAAAATAAAATAAACAAAATCTGGTATTTATATTAACAGAAAATAAATACCCCCAAAATCAAATAAGGGTGTTTTTATCCCTAAATTACAATAATTAAGCCCCAAAATAATAATTACGGGGAATAATTTTAAAAACGATAAAATACAAAATTAATGTCAAAATTCCCCAAAAATTGCGAATAATTCAAAAATACAAAAATAAAGGCTATTTAAAATACGAATAATTTTATAAAAATAAAAACACAAATTTTGTGGGGTTTGTCGTCCCGGTGGGTTCCCGGTCCGTTAATTTTTGAAGAATAAAAACGATCCCTAAATTACCAAATAAACCCGAAAATACCTAAAATACACTCAAACGCACATAACTTGAAATAAAACAGATATCTTAATAAAGACGCTAATAAATACGCGTCCCGATTACAGATAAAGTCATATAATTGCAGTTTAAATGTATATTAATCAATCGAAAAAAAATTATGGCCTGCACAGAAACACACATAACAACTGTAACATCTAATATCATGGCAATGATCACTTTAAATTTATAAACACATAATATTTATTTATTTAACACATAATATTCACATAATATTTCCCGGGTATTACAAGTGTAGAATTTTGGAGTTGAATAAAACTGTTTTATGAAAAATGTTTTAAGTCAAGATATCGACAAGTCACATATCAAGTTATATCGAGAAGTCATTCGAGAAGTCCATAATGACTTATCGAGAAGTCCAAAATGACTTATAGAGAAGTCTCAGAGATATCGACAAGTCAAATGAAGATGTAGAGAATTGGAGATATCGACAAGTCATTTCTGCATGTAGAGAACTCAGTAATATCGACAAGTCAAATGAAGATGTGAAGAATTGGAGATATCGACAAGTCAATTTCTCATTAGAGATCTCAGAGATATCGACAAGTCAAAATGTGTATGTAGAGATCTCAGAAATATCGACAAGTCATTTCTACATGTAGAGATCTCAAACATATCGACAAGTCGTTTTACATGTAAAGATCAAGAGAACTCGACAAGTCAAATATACCTATAGAGAACTCAGAGATCTCGATAAGTCATTATACTTATTGAGATGTCACTTCTCTATAGAACAAACTGGAGATCTCGATATGCCTCTCAAATAAAGAATGCAGACAAGTTCAATATTAAGATTATCAATCAACAAATGATCTATTCACTAGATTGAAAAATCTACAAAGTAGCTGAGAGAATACAAGATCAAGGGCCAAGATTAACTGGACAAAGTATGATCACAGACCTGCAAGATTCTGCACGGATTTGCTAAGCTATAAGTGAAAATAGAAAAATGTTGCTTTAGAAAGTAGTTTAGTACATTTTATTGCAAGTCTTGTAAACCTGTGCTGCTAGTGTATAAAGCATGCACGGGTCCTTAGTTTAGAAGTAACAAACAGATTCATATTTTCTTGTATTCTCTCAAGGAAGAAGCTGAATTTTTATATTTTTAAGAACACAGAATTTGTAGCAAGACAAACTTAATTAATACAAATTAAGTGAGTTTTGAAATATTGTGTTTGTTATTTTATTATTGTTAACATAATATCTCTACAAAACTAAACTGTTTTGTTCACACAATATCCAAACAAACTTAAAAAGGCTAAAAATTCAAAGAAACGCATTCACCCCCGTGTTGTACTCAATATCTAACAAAGAACTGTTGGGTTTTTATAAACCCAGGGGCAATTTTGTAATTTACAAATTTCTTGTTTTACTGATTTTTTGAATTTTTAAAATGTTGATTTATAATTTATAATATATATATATTGTAAAAATATGATTTAAATATGAAATCAAATTTTAAATGGAATTTAATGAAAATATCTATCCCCGATAATTTTAAAATAATTTTTGAGCGAACGGTTTATTTACTACGAATTTTGCAAGTTAACCCGAAAAATAAAAATAACCCTCTTTAAAAATCATTTAAATTACATAAACTCCATAATAAATCCAACTATTATTTTTAAAAAGTTTTTAGAACTATTCTAGAGATAATAAAACAAATTTTGAGGTTTAAACATACTCCGATGATTTTATATAAATATTTTTTGACCAAATAACCACTATTGTTCGGAAAATAATTCATTTAAAAAATTTAAAAACCCGTTGACTACAAAGTCATAGGACTTCGATAACATATATTCACATTTCCTAACTAAGAAAATCTCAAACCCACAAATTTCTATTTATATATTTCTTTTCATAATTAGCAATAGAGCACATAGAGCTTTGAACGACTTATCTCATAAGCACATAGAGCTCTTTATATACTTTTCCATATTTACACCTAGGGCTGTTCACGAACAAGCTCGAGCTCGGCTCGTTCAGGGCTCGGTTCGGCTCGGTTCGTTAAGGGCTCGAGTTCGAGCTCGAACACTAAAAAGTGTTCGTTAAGAAAACGAGCTCGAGCCGTGCTTTTAGCATGTTCGGCTCGAGCTCGGCTCGAGATCGTTCGGCTCGAGCTCGGCTCGTTAGAGCTCGAAAAAAATGCAAAAAATTCTGTTGATTTTTATAATAATTACCCAGTTACCCTGCTTGCTAATATTTTTAGATTAAAATTACATAAATTATTTTCATCAATCCATGTTCCCACACCAAAATAAAAGAAAAGACTACATCAATTATCCAAGTACAAAAAACATATAAACTTTAAATTAGATTAAATTTCCAAAATTTAAAACCAAAATAGACTTTATAGCAAATTGTAGCAGCTCCGGCTTGGCATTCCCAACTCCTCCAGGTTGATGTTTCATGTTTCCATCTAGTGCACTTAGCCATCAGCAAATAGATGTACATCCCAGTAACTGACTTGACTGCAAATAGTTAGTTACATAAAACATGATACTGATATTACATAAAACATAAAACATGGTTCATAAAACAGGGTTCCTTCATAAATGACATATTACAGGGTTCATAAAATAGGGTTCCTTTATAAATGACTCTAAATGATATAGAGACCACGGAGCAGCAAACAAGCTAAGCCACAATAACTCCAGGAAAAATACACCGAGTCCCATAACAGGACGATATTATATAAATATCTAGATTAAGTTCATAACAGGACAAGGGCTAGTATGGAACCACTATTGCTGTTTGAAACAAGGATGACTATTTTCCGAGATATTCTCGTTGATCATGAAATAAATCCGAGGGAAGTCAGGAGTTAAACCTGTATTATCAGAGTTGTGTTTGTGTTCATGCAGGTACACAGACTCATTAATGGTGATACACAACAACTCTTATAAAGAATTTGGAATTAGAAATGATTGATGATAACTACGTCAATTTAAATCACTCCCCATTTTACTAACATCATCTTTGTTTTTTACTAACATATAGAAAATGAATTCATTTGCTTGTCAGTTGTCATTACAATACAAAAGTAATGCAGAATTATGGTATTAATCTGAAATTTACTTAATTTAATGATTATTAATATAAAGAGGTTCTGATGGTTTTTTTAATAGTGCACACCTCTGTAGCAATGAAGGTATCGACAAAATCAAACAAGTTACTTACCAGAATTAATAAAAAGATTAAATTTTATACCACCTTATGTGCATTTCCATACATTCTGAAACTCGCATCATCCAATTGTATTACTACAGAGGTGTTCTGATGGATTATTAAGCAAGCAGAATACTTTACATATTTGAACAAATTATAGTAGAATCGACCCAACAGAAACATAAAAAGTACTTACAGGAGCCTCGTACTTCATGTTTCAACTCGTCATTTAATCCAAATGAATCACAATTTCCTTGTCCTCGTCCTAAAAACATTTTAAAGGTCAAATTGAAATAATGTCAGAATTAAAAAATGTAATTATTAAGTATATATACTACTGGACTGATTGATAAAGACCTAAGATCATGTCTTATAAGCAGATTTATTTTGTAATTAGACTCATTTAAACTATCAGGGGTATCAAATCAGATTCGTATATACCTGTTTAGATTTTTCAGGCCATACAATTCGCGCACCCAATGTTAGAAAATGGAAAGTTTGAGGCATGTTTTAGACATGTTCTTAATGTAATTTCCTAAATCTAATTGTTGGAGGTTGTTCTTTGAAATGAGGACTTAAATTTTCATGTTTGGATCTAAGTCATTTTCTTAGTGTAATTCATTAAGAAATTGAGTTGAAGTTAGTAGCTTGAAAAGGGATGTGTGGGTTTGTCCCACATTGATTAAGTAAGCGAGGAAGTTTACTTAATGTTTAATTATAATATTTACTGACTTATTACATTATTTTAATTTGAATATTGAATCTGAATATCAGGATTTGGAGTAATGCACTGAAGTGATTATCCACCGGGGTACAAAGTGTGCATTATCCACCGGGGTACAAAATGCACTGAATTAATTATCCACCGGGATACAAAATGCACTGAACTGATTATCCGTCGGGGTACAAAGTGTACATTATCCGTCGGGGTACAAAATGTACATTATTCGTCGGGGTACAAAGTGTACATTATCCGTCGGGGTACAAAGTGTGCATTATCCACCGGGGTACAAAGTGTATATTATCCGTCGGGGTACTAAGTGAGCATTATCCATCGGTGTACAATGTATGGATTATCCAACGGTGTACTAAGCATTATCCACCGAGGATGGGCTGTTTCTGATTCTGAAAGTATTCATTAAATGCATTTAAGTCAGAATATTTATTTAACTAATATAACATATTCAGTTATGTTTTGGGATGTAATATTTATACTGAACAAAACGTTTTGGAATATATACATTGAAATATACATACGTAAAACCCTAGCTATCATCTTCCTCTTTTTCTCTCCTCCAAAATTATACAGATTAGCATAGGTTTTGGCAACTGAGGTCTGATCATTGTTTGTACATCGAGTTGCTGTGAACCGGTGTGTTGTTGCTGCTTTATCCTGGGAGGGTTATTGCAGTCTCTGAACACAGTAAGTGAGGGAAATAAACTCTTCAAGAACAGCCTCTTCCTCTCGAGGGATTGGTGACTCAGCAGTGATTGAAAGCTTCATTATGCTAAGCTTTCTTTCTCTTATTTTTCTTTTACAGTTGCTGATTATTTTTTTTATTTACGACCTTCGTGTTTTGTTTTCGTTATTGGTGTTATTGCCTTGTTCTTGTTATTGGTTATATAACTGCCTCATTGTGTTAGTATAGTAGTAATTTACTATTGTTGCTTTCCCAATAATCTTGAAGAGTTTATTTGTTATATAGCTATTTAACGAAATGGTTAACGAAACTGATACTCCTGTTGGTGAGACTCCTGTTGTTGTTGGTTCTAGTTCTGAAGTTACTGCGTCCACCATAGATTGGACCACGTACAAATTTCCACAACCTATTGATTTATCGGGCATGCCTGATAAATTCAGTGGGGGGCTTCTTTTTCTCACTGGCAGAAAAAGATGAAGCTCTGGTTAACTGTTAAGGGTCTATGGTCGGTGGTACAGTATGATCCTCCTGTTGTGAATCAAGAAAAGCCTGAAACTATGACTGTTTATGCGCTATGGGATGAGAAGGATGGGTGGCTAGGGCTGCCATTCTGGCTGCTTGAGCAAACACTCTGTTTGATGTTTATTCATCGAATGCTTATAGTGCTAAGCAGTTGTGGGAGAAGCTGGACCGAACCCATAATACTGATTCTCAAGGTCTTGAGAAGTATTCTGTGGTGAGGTTTCTTGATTACAAGCTGGTGGATACCAAATCCATGACTGAGCAAGTACATGAGTTTGAGATGTTGGTGCATGCTTTGGGAGAGTCTGGAATGGACTTACCTGAGAAGTTTAAGGTGATGGTTGTGATTGAAAAGCTCCCTAAGTCTTGGGAGGAGTTTACTCTCTCCCTGAAAAGACAGAAAGGAGAGATCACATGGACAAACCTTATGTTGGACATCTCTGTGCAGGAATAGCGCAAGTCCAAACAAGGACATGTGATTCATGTTGAACATGAGAGTAGTTCGAAGGTGAACGTAGTGACTGTTGGGCAGAAAAGGAAATTTGTCAGTAAGAAGGATAACACTAAACCAAAAAATGACAAGAACAAGGCTAAGAAACCAAAGGCAAACAAACCTTGTTGGTCTTGTGGACAGGCTGGTCATTGGAGTAAAGACTGTCATGTGAAGAAAGCAAAGAAAGCTGGAGTGGTAGCTCAAGCAAACACTGTGCTTGGACTTGCAACCACTAGTGGGCCTGTGGCTAACATGATTGTTGGTGAGGTTGTTGCCTCTGACGCCAACGACGGGTATGTTAACTATAACCCTGAACTACTTTCCACTTATCTGTCTAATGAATGGTTGATTCATACTGGAGCTAATGTGCATATTTGTGCTGATATTAGTCTGTTTGTATCTTATCAACAGACTTATGGAGTGACAGTGATGATGGGGAATGCTAGTGTTGCTCAAGTGCTTGGAATAGGAAATGTGGACCTGAATTTGCTTCTGGGCGGATTCCATCTCTCACTAGAGTGCATCATGTTCCCTCTATTCGTAGAAACATTATTAGTGGAAGCAGTTTAGTTAAGAATGGCTTTGAACTTTCTCTCAAATGTAATAAAGTAGTTATTACACATACTGGTACTTTTTATAGCAAGGGTTACTTGTCTGACGGTTTATTTTTAATAAATGTGGAGCCTGTTTTGGGCAGTTTTATTAATGATAGTGTTGCACCTTCTGTTAATTGTGTAGAATCATCTGATTTGTGGCACTTACGACTTGGTCATTTAAATTTTGGTGCTCTAAAGAATATGATGAATTTAGAGTTGATTCCAAAGCATGCCATTGATAAGAAAACTAAATGTCAAGTATGTGTGACTGCTAAATTAACAAGGAAACCATTTCATAATGTTGTTAGGGATTCTGACTTGTTAGATTTAGTACACACAGACATATGTGAATTTGGTGGTGTGTTGACTAAGGATCATTATAGATATTTCATTACCTTTATAGATGATTGTAGTAGATATTGTTATGTTTATTTGCTTAAACATAAAGATGAAGCACTAGATAAATTCATTATGTTTAAAAATGAAGCTGAAACACAAACTGGCAAAGTACTTAAAAGGTTGAGGTCGGATAGAGGTGGTGAGTATACGAGTACCTCATTTAATGAATTTTGCGCAAGCAATGGTACAGTTCATGAGGTGACTCCTCCATACACACCTAAGTCTAATGGGGTGGTAGAGCGAAAGAACAGAACTTTTAAAGATATGATTAACAGTATGCTGATTAATTCGGGGTTGTCTAAGTACATGTGGGGAGAGGCTCTGAATACGGCTTGTCATATTCTGAACAGAGTCCCTCTAAAATACATGGATAAGACTCCTTATGAATTATGGAGAAAGCGTAAAACTAGTTTGAGTTATCTTCGTGTGTGGGGGTGCCTTGCCAAGGTGCTTGTCCCTGAACACAAGAGAAAGAAACTAGGACCGATAACTGTTGATTGTGTCTTTCTGGGCTATCTTGAAACCACAATTGCTATGAGATTTTTGGTTTTAAAATCTGACATAGATGGTATTGTGGCAAATACGATAGTTGAGTTTCGTGATGCAACATTTTTTGAGGATGTGTTCCCTATGAAGACTGGTATACCACAAGGTAATTTTGATGATGATTCCACTCGCACATCGAGTTCCATTCCCGATCATGTGGAAAAGATGACGAATGTGGGGGCGGATCCTGGTAGTAGCTCTACTCCTAACGAAGTAGAGGAACCTAGAAGGAGTAAGCATGCAAGGCTAGTCAAGGACTTTGGAAGTGATTACATCACTTATAATGTCGAGGACGAACATTTAACTTTCCGTCAGACCATGGATTCTTCGGAGTCAAGGCACTGGAAAGGCATTGTGAAGAGTGAGATGGACTCTATTGTTTCTAACGGAACATGGGAGTTAGTCGATCTCCCTCCTGGGTGTTCTACTATAGGATGTAAGTGGATTTTCAAGAGGAAGTTAAACCCTGATGGTTCAATAGATAAGTACAAGGCTAGGCTAGTTGCTAAGGGCTTTAGGCAAAGAGAAGGAATTGACTATTTTGATACATACTCTCATGTTGCTAGAATGATAACAATCAGATTGCTTATTGCATTGGCTTCCGTACATGGTCTTATCATCCATCAGATGGATGTAAAGACAGCTTTTCTTCATGGTGACCTTGAAGAAGAGATTTATATGGATCAGCCTGAGGGATTTGTTGCTTCTGGTAACGAGAGGAAAGTATGTAAGTTAGTCAAATCCATTTATGGCCTAAAACAAGCTCCTATAGACTGGCACAAGAAGTTTGATGAAACTGTTTTAAGCTTTGAGTTTTTAGTTAATGAAAGTGACAAGTACGTCTACTATAAGGTTAGAGGAAATGAATGTGTGATTGTGTGCCTATATGTGGATGATATTTTGTTGTTTGGAACTAATATTGAGATTATTAACGAGACAAAAAGTTTCTTAAAAAGGATTTTGAGATGAAGGATATGGGTGAAGCTAGTGTGATTCTTGGGATCAAGTTGACTCGGTCAACCGATGGAATAACCTTATCACAGTCTCATTATATAGAGAAATCTATACTTGAGAAGTATGGTTATTCAAATTGTAGAATCGCTGATACTCCATTCGATCCTAAAGTTGGCCTTATCAAGAATAGTTCAGGTATTCCTATGTCTCAGTTAAGGTATTCTCAGATTATGTGGAGTTTGTAATATCTTGCTAATGTGACTAGACCAGATATTTCTTATTCTGTGTCTAAGTTAGCTAGATATACAAGCTGTCCGAACAAGACTCATTGGGAGGCACTGGATAGAGTTCTTAGATATCTCAAGGGAACAATTTCTCTTGGCTTGCATTACCGGAGATTTCCGGGGGTACTCGAGGGGTACAGTGATGCAAGTTGGATAGCTAAGAAATCTGGTTCCAGTGGAGTGACTGGATATGTGTTTACCCTTGCGGGTGGAGCAGTGTCGTGGAAGTCTTCTAGATGGACTTTGATTACTCGGTCTACTTTTGAGGCTGAGTTGTGTGCACTTAATGTCACGGGGACGGAGGCTGAATGGTTAAATAGACTCATGAGTATGTTACATGTAGTAAGCAAACCGCTTCCTGCCATTTCTGTTCATTGTGATAGCCGTACAACTATCGACAAAGTCAGAAGTGTTAAGTATAATGCTAAAACAAAGAGACACATCCAAGTTAGGCTTAAGTATATAAGGGATCTTGTGTCTGATAGGATTATTGCTATAGAGTTCATAGGAACTCAGGATAATATAGTTGATCCTTTGACTAAGGGGCTTGAGAATGTTGTGGTCCTTAAGTCGAGGTTGGGGATGGGACTGATAACCCATCAAGGTTCATCTACAGCGGGAACCCAATACACCTGAGAGGAGATTCCTCGAAGTGTATTCAATGTGGTAATAACAAGTTGTAAGGATGAATCGGTAGTACCTTTACTTTATATAGACTGATACTTACGTATCTGAGTCTATCCCCTGGAAATCTCAAAAGGTGCTGAAACTGCAAGTATAGCAAGAGTTTTATAACTCTGAATAGGGTCAAGTCGTAAGACGAGATGTAAGCAGTACATCTTGGGAGATGCCCAGCTAAGCGAATGTTATTGTGAGGTCGCAATTAGAGGAAAGGGTTATTCCTCGAAGCATTCAACAAACAGGATCGAGATACGACCATAATGTTTCAAAGCGGTAGATCTGACCATAGCCTTTGACTTGTCGTCCTCTATGGAGTGTGGTTACACTTTACGGATAAAGATTCAAGGTGAAATATTCCATCTATATCTTGTAGCCATCGAAGTAGAGGACTTAGGAGGGTTCAAACCCGGGAGGGTACCGACTCTGAAAAACAAGTCATGATAAAATCTGATATGCATTTCTGTATGCATTTGTGGGGGATTGTTAGAAAATGGAAAGTTTGATGCATGTTTTAGACATGTTTTTAATGTAATTTCCTAAATCTAATTGTTGGAGGTTGTTCTTTGTAATGAGGACTTAAACTTTCATGTTTGGATCTAAGTCATTTTCTTAGTGTAATCCATAAAGAAATTGAGTTGAAGTTAGTAGCTTGAAAAGGGTTGTGTGGGTTTATCCCACATTGATTAAGTAAGCGAGGAAGTTTAATGTTTAATTATAATATTTATTGACTTATTATATTATTTTAATATGAATATTGAATCTGAATATCAGGATTTGGAGTAATGCACTGAACTGATTATCCACCGGGGTACAAAGTGTGCATTATCCACCGGGGTACAAAATGCACTGAATTGATTATCCACCGGGGTACAAAATGCACTGAACTGATTATCCGTCGGGGTACAAAGTGTGCATTATCCATCGGTGTACTAAGCATTATCCACCGGGGATGGGATTTTTCTGATTCTGAAAGTATTCATTAAATGCATTTAAGTCAGAATATTTATTTAATTAATATAACATATTCAGTTATGTTTTGGGATGTAATTTTATACTGAACAAAACCTTTTGGAATATATACGTTGAAATATACATACGTAAAACCCTAGCTATCATCTTCCTCTTTTTCTCTCCTCCAAAATTATACAGATTAGCATAGGTTTTGAAAACTGAGGTCTGATCGTTGTTTGTACATCGAGTTGATATGAACCGGTGTGCTGTTGCTGTTTTATCCTGGGAGGGTTATTGCAGTCTCTGAACACAGTAAGTGAGGGCAATAAACTCTTCAAGAACAGCCTCTTCCTCTCGAGGGATTGGTGACTCATCTATGATTGAAAGCTTTATTAAGCTAAGCTTTCTTTCTCTTCTTATTTTTCTTTTACAGTTGCTGATTATTTTTTTTTATTTACGACCTTCGTGTTTTGTTTTCGTTATTGGTGTTATTGCCTTGTTCTTGTTATTGGTTATATAACTGCCTCATTGTGTTAGTATAGTAGTAATTTACTATTGTTGCTTTCCCAACACCCAATCTGCTCCGCACAACAATACTTTAACTATTTCGGGCTTCAAACAGGAGTGGTGTGGTTCAATTACTCTACTACCAGCGCTGAATGTAGATTCTGAATCCACAGTGCTAATAGGAATGCTCAAAATATCGGATGCCATTTTGGACAAATAGGAAATTTTGCAGAGTTTCCTTTCCACCACACTAGAACGTCAAATTTAGAACTCGGAACAATAATTTTCTCACTCAAGTACTCCTCAAGTTCTGACTTTATGGGCTCAACAATACCTCCACTTTCCCGAATGAAACTCTCATAATCATTTATTCATTTAGGTGTTTCCCTTTGTTCATTCATAAAACTTGCATCAGTGGAAGAAATTTCACTTGATTCATTTCTTTCCTTATTAGCATCTATGTCTTCCCTGCAATATTCTACATACAAATCATGTAAGGCATTTGCTAAATTAGACAAATTTTTGTCAGAATCACCAGCAATTGGATAAAGCGTAGGAAAGCAAAAGGTTGGAAGTTTCATTTTAAATCATGGATCCATGACCGCATCAATTGACATTATCAAATTCGTTTCCCCCCAGTATTTCTCAAACTTCAGCTCCATTTTTCGCGCCATCTCTCGAATATGCATATTTGGATCAATTGCCTTTTTGTCTATTATCTACTTAACCCTCCTTATTTCAGATAAAAACAGATTTGAAGTAGAATATTATGTTCCATAAATAACTTTCGTGACATCTGAAAAAACTTCAAGAAATGAACACACACCTACAACTCTTTCCCAGTCATCTGGACTTGGTACATATTCCTTAAACCCCTGATCAGATGTGTTATACATGAGAAATGCATCTCTGAACTCGATCGCACATGACATCATATTATATGTCGAGTTCCAACGAGTTGAAACATCCAAAATCAGTTTCTTACATTTCAGACCTAAGGACATTGAAATTTCGGCAAACTTAATCCTACGACTTTCAGAGGCTGCTATATATTTAACCTCATCCCTGACTTTATCAACTATTTCTTTGGTTGGTTCTAACCCATCCTGCACACATAGGTTCAATATGTGTGCACAACAATGTGCATAAAACATTTTTTCCCTCAATTGATAATACCCTTCTAACACTAAAAGTTTGCTTAAGATATCGTAAAGCAACGTCATTCGCAGCAGCATTATCGACGGTTAACGTCCCAATTTTTTCAATTATTCCCCATTCATTCAAACATTTGAACAAAACTTCTGAAATTATAAATCCACTATGCGGGGGAGGCACATTACAAAAATTCAGAACCCTAATATTAAGATTCCAATCGAAATCGATTTAATGACCGGTGACAACCATATAACCAAGTTTCTGATGTGAGGAAGTCCACATATCAGTTGTAATATTAATCTTTCTATCAGATTTGAACAATTCTCTTAACTTATTTTTCTCAATTTCGTAAGTACTGATACAATCTTTTTTAACAACATGCCTAGTAATTTTCTGCCAGTAAGGGGCGGTTGTTTTCATTACCTTGTCAAACATAAAGCTTTCTGCATGCCTAAATGGAAGTTCATTTACCAAAATATAATGAGAAACTATTTTTTCTCATTTCAGCATGATCATATTTAAAAGTGCCAAGTGTTACCTTAGATGATATCGCATCGCTCAGTTGAAACTGTAGTGTTGCTTGATTTGTTTGCCCATGTTCCCTCAAACATTTATCCACGTACCTGTTTAGCGTGGTTGTGCAACCCGTACTGCCTAATTTCATTCTTACTATTTTGCAAATTTTACAAATCGCAATCTTTTGATTGCTTTCCTCAATCGTGTTCAAATATGGCCAACACCGGGATTTCTTCTTCTGCTTCTTTTGGTAAGGCTGCGTAGACTCTTGAGTTTCAAGGCTGCCACTTTTTCTTTTTCACGAAATTTCCTCTTGTTCAATTTGTTCAGGTTGTTCACGCTGTTCAGATGCACCATTATTCTCACCAGCATCTTCAGATTCTGATTCATCGCCAAGGCTTCTCAACTCTTCAAATTCAGCATTTTCCGGAATAATTTCAATTTGGTTTTTTTTTCCGGGAAGGTGTCATTACAAATCTACACGTCTGCACACCATTAAACAATATGGTATGAATCAATAAACAGTAGCATAAAACAATAGAAAAAGTTGCAGAAGAAAAAGTTGAGAAAAACAACAAGTATACAAATTTTGAGAAAAATAGCAAGTCAAAAAATAGAAACAGAAACCATCTAAAATATCAAGTATAGGTTGAGAAACCTAAACAAGCTGAGAGGATTAAAATAGATTTTGTGCACATAAATTGAGCAGTAAATAACAAGTTAATTTATGTGCAAATACTTGGATTAAAGCAACAAAACTGAACATGCCAATATATAAAAAATGACAGTAGATCACAGCGGCAAAAAGTCAGCATATATGCATATTGTAAATTGAAAATCGTACTTACCAATCATCCAAACTATAACAAGTTAAAAATATAACTCAACTCTTCAACGCTCGCCAAACTACCACTCCGGGTGTGTTTTTATAACTTAAAAATATAAAACTCCTAAAACGCAGTGTAATAAAGAACTCCACTTCGAGCTAACTAAATCAAGCCACTTTTTAATTCTCCAAACCTAAACCAGAGAGTGACGATAATCGCAACAAAGAACTCCGTAATATAACATTGTAAAGGTGCAAAAATAGCGAGGATCAAACAGTAACCTAATTTCTAGCACAAAAAAAGTCCAGACAAGAAAATTACGCATAATTAACACTAAACTACATCATTTTAAAGCTAGATAAAATGGGGATGTAAAAGCACATACATGAATTTAATAAAAAAGTTAACAAAGTGAACAATTAGACATTCAATTATAGATACGATTCTCGTGTGTGTATAAATTTGTGTGTAGAGATTTAATTATATAACAGGAGATAAAAAAGCAACGAAGAAGTATCATGTGTGTATGTATGTATATAGAAATATATATATAATGGTGTAGAAGTGTTGGGGATTTGTAACTTGTAGGAGATGTAAAAATCGAAAAGAGAAGAAGAACAAAGGGGGTTACTGAGAAATGAGAATCTAAGATTTGATTTACAGGAGATAATTAGGGTTGATTTTGGTTTGGGGATTTAGGGATTTAGTCGTTTAGCGGTTTAGCCGTTTAGGGATATGGATAAGATGAACTGATTGAGAAAACAGGGAATGAACGACCATATCATGGATTAGGGTTTTCTCTGGGTTGGGCTTGCATTATTTGAATTCGGCCCAATAAAGAAAAAGAAATTCTAAAAATACAGTTTTATATTTCAGATTATTGTATCTTTTTAATTCATGAAATTATATTAAAGTGTAAATGATTTCATGAAATTATATATTTTAATCGTATGGAAAAAATTTCGGATAAATATAAATTTGTCTCATTTGCTAGTTTAACAATCAACCAATAGTTTAATCAGTGTTTAGTCTCATATTAATGTTTCAGTTTTTTTAAAAATATTGAAGAATGATCCAACCGTACGGAAGTTAAGATCTACATATTTTAGTGATATGACAAAAAATTTAGAAAAAAATAAATGTTTTTTGTTTATTATTTTAACAATCAACAGGTGTTTTGACCAGTACTTGTAACTAGTGTTTATCCTTGTATTAATGTTTCATTTTTAAAAAAATATTGAAAAATGATCCAACCGTACGGATGTTAAGATCTATATATTTTAGTGATATGACAAAAAATTTTAAAAAAAATAAATGTATTTGGTTTGTTATTTTAAAAATCAACAGGTGTTTTGACGAGCACTTGTAACTAGTATTTATTCTTGTAGTAATGTTTCAATTTTTTAAATATATTGATGAATGATCCAACCGTACGGATGTTAAGATCTATACTCCCTCCGTCCCACTGGATTGTTTACGTTACTTTTCGGCACACTTTTCAATGCTCGTTTAAAGTATAGTTTCATAATATTTTTTTCAAATTTTTTTTTTGAATAAAAGTTTTATGTTTAAACTTTTATTTTAAAAAAAATTGAAAAAACATTATGAAACTATACTTTATAGAAGTCTCGAAATACGTGTCGAATAGTAACGTAAACATCCCAGTGGGACGGAGGGGGTATATTTTAGTGATATGAAAAAAAAATTAGAAAAAAATAAATGTATTTAGTTTGTTATTTTAACAATCAATAGGTGTTTTGACCAGTACTTGTAACTAGTGTATATCCTTGTATTAATGTTTCATTTTTTTAAAAATATTGAAGAATGATCCAACCGTACGGATGTTAAGATCTATATATTTTAGTGATATGACAAAAAAATTAGAAAAAAAATAAATGTATTTGGTTTGTTATTTTAACAGTCAACGGGTGTTTTGACCAGTACTTGTAACCAGACCGTGTTTATCATTGTATTAATGTTTCATCTTTTAGAAAATATTGAAGAATGATCCAACCATACGGATGTTAAGATCTATATATTTTAGTGATATGACAAAAAAATTAGAAAAAAATATATGTATTTGGTTTGTTATTTTAACAGTCAACATGTGTTTTGACCAGTACTTGTAACCAGTGTTTATCCTTGTATTAATGTTTCATCTTTTAGAAAATACTAGCTTAAAACCCGTGTGATGCACGAACTGCACAGTTTTTTTAAATAATACATATTTTAAAAAAAATACTTGAATTCAATTATTAATTTTGTTCATTTAAAATTTTAAATGATATGACTTTATGATAATTATATAAGTAAACGTGTATGTTCATTACTTTTTAGAACATTTAAACTTATTTAAAGTGATAACATTGGTAATGGGGGAAATATTATTATAATGAAATTATTAATTTATTGAGGGTAAAAATATAATGTCTCCATTATGTTGGTACCTTAAAAAACTATTATTTTATCATGGTGATTACTTAATCGATTAACTATAAGTCTATAAAAGATATTTGAAAAAGACAATATTATCGATATAGTTTTATTAAAAATTTTAAGTGTATTTAAAAAAATTATGTTTTATATAAAATTTGATTTTTTATTTCACATGAATAGGATACGAATTATACTTGATCTAATATTAATTTAATTTATCTCGGATCAGTGATTTACATGATTTTATTTTATCTCGATGCCCAATACACTGACCAAATTAAACTAATTATTTTTAGTTTAATTTTATTTTTATTTTAAATTTCGGATCAATAAGATAATTTTCTTTTAGACTGAATAATTAGTATATATGTTTTTTTTTGTTAAAATTATATAAAACAAATATTTTTACCGTGGACCCGTACAAAATATATCCGTGAGAGTTACTGGTTAGAGCTGTAGATGGTTTTGACTTTTGCATTGATTTAAGAACAAAGGGTTTTTGCATTGTCTTAAACGATGAGATGAGATGAGATTGTTGTTGTTGTCGATGAAGAAAGATGATAATGCTAAGTTGTTCTTGTAAAGCAGTTAATAATTTATGGATTGCTAAAGTTAAGAAGTTTAAAAAGTCTTTAAGTAAAACAATAATTAAATAAAATAAACAATTAAGTAGCTGAAAAAGATAATTTATTAGTTATTAGTGGTTATAATATTATTATTCAATTTTATTAAATAAACTTGTTCGTGATTTTTAGAGAAGTTGTTTTTATAAAGAGAAATAAAAAAGGCAACGTGTTATAGTTGCAAACGATTTTTATTTCTTTTTCTGTTATAATTCGATTACTAAGGCTAATAAAACTTTTAAGTAAAGGGTAATTCAGTAAATTCAGCGTGTACCAAAAAATAGGTACCGTACCAAAACTTTCAATATTTCGTCTTTTGTATAATAGTAATAGATTGAAGAATGATCCAACCGTACGGATGTTAAGATCTATATATTTTAGTGATATGACAAAAAATTTAGAAAAAAATAAATGTATTTGGTTTGTTATTTTAACTATCAACATGTGTTTTGACGAGTCCTTGTAACTAGTGTTTATTCTTGTAGTAATGTTTCAATTTTAAAAAAAATATTGATGAATGATCCAACCGTACGGATGTTAAGATCTATATATTTTAGTGATATGATAAAATTTTTAGAAAAAAATAAATGTATTTGATTTGTTATTTTAACAGTCAACCGTGGTTTGACCAGAATTTTTACTAAGCTCGGCTCGGCTCGACTGGGCTCGGCTTGGCTTGTTTTGATGGATAAAGCTCGTGTTCGGCTCGGTTCAGCTCGTTTCGGCTCGACTCGATATTGTTCGATAAAAGCTCTTGTTCGGCTCGGCTCGATTTTGTTCGATAAAAACTCGTGTTCGGCTCGTTCACTAACAAGCTCGAGCTCGAACAAGGTTTTCTGTTCGTTAAGAAAGCTCGGCTCGGTTCGTCATAAAAAAAATTAAAACTCGGCTCGGTTCGATCAAAACTCGACTCGGCTTGGTTCGTGAACAACTCTATTTACACCTTCCTCTCTGTTCCATTTCCTTTAATAACTCGGAATTCACTTTCCAATACTTAAGGGTCGCGACCGTCGCGTCCCAACTGACGGCCCGATTTAATATTAATTACTAACTATATCTCAAGTCATATTTAACTCGTCAAACTGAAATAAATTATATTCAAATATTTATTCACTGATTCACTAAATTATATAAAATCACATAATAAACAATTTATTTACATAATTATATAACGCAAAAATCCCGGTTATTACGCACATACACGACAATAGTCAAAATCTTGATTTTTCTCAACTCGGACACGAGTTGAACCATTGGTCCACTTCATTGTTGCCATCTGAACTCAAACTTTAATTTTTAACCAAAATATAATCATTTTTTGCTAATACAAATATATATATATATATATATATTTTTTGTTCAATCAGTAATATTGTTTTTTTCAAATAGATTTTTTTGAAAAAAATCATGAATATATACACATGTATTAGTGTATTTATTATTAAATTATATCATTTTAAAATTTAATAAGAACAAGTTTAAAAATTCAATTCAAATTTAAAATTTTAAAGAACTATGTAATATTAAAATAATTCTTGCATCCTACAGGTTTTAAGCTTTTCTCAGATTTTTTAAATTAGAAAAATCATATATAACCTGTAGCCAAAATTTGATCGGACTATTGGCTCCTGTCGAATTCTTCAGAAAAAATTGGGTGAAATTTGGAAGAGGAGAATATTTAGTTCTTTATATTCTTTCTGCAGTACCGGATGTATGCATTAAAATAGCACGAAGATATAGTCGCGTCAAGGAGTTTATATTTTATTAAATTACCAGGGACTAATAAATAGATTTGCACAGCCAAAAGGCAAACAAAACACTCAATTTTATAAGTGTCCGTTTGGGAAATCTGAAAATAAGTAACTTACGACTTAAAATGAATAAGTGAATTATAAGTGATAAGTAAAAAATTACTTATAAGTTAAATAAGTGTTTGGATAATTTTACTTATAAGTCAAAATAAAAAAAATTCTTAAATGAGCTAAAATAAATAATTATTAAATATAATTATCTAAATTCTTGAATTTTAAGTTAGATTAACATTTAAAATATATATTTTAAAACTGAGGTTAACAAATCAGCCAAAAATCAAAATAAGTTGAGAAAAAGTACGTCGTTACTAACATTTAACTTATCAGCTTATAAGTTGTAAATTCAACTTATAAGTTGGGTCGACAAACATTCGTCGATAAGCTGTTACGGGCTTATAAGTCATAAGTGACTTATAAGTGCGCTGCCAAACAGGCCCTAAACAGTATACCAGATGAATGCCGTAGCCGTTTATAATTTCTCATAATATATTGTCAATAAAAGGAATAATGACCCTTAATCTCACAATTTGCTAGCAAATGATCCAAAATATTACAAGTTAAAATAGATGACCCTTATTATCACTAATAAACCAAGTTTTACTTACATTGTTTTTTATTGGGCTTTGAACTTGGGCCTGCAAGTTTTTAAATAAACACAATCTTTTCATGCGATTTAGGTTCAAAAACGCATATTTATAATGCGTTTCCCTTACATATCCTTTAAATGCATTTTCAGAATTTTAATTTTTTTATTTTTTATAGATTTATTTTTATATTATGAAATTAATATGAACATAAATAAAAAATACGTTTTGTATAAACGAAAATAAAAAATACATTTTCAAATAATAAAAAGGGTCATTTTTTCGGATTGAGAGATTTTGGACCATTTCTTTTAAAATTGTGATAGAAAGGGCCAAAACCCCTGTCATTTATAATTTGATTAACTGATATTTTGTCAAAAAAGAGAGGACCTCTTGCAATTTGCGAGCCTTTACTTTATTTCACCTTATGGACCAATACATGTTTCATATTTCTGATTCTGAGTATATATTACTCCAATACACTTTGATTCTTATATAGAACTAAGCTTTGCTTCTCACAGAGTAGATTACAGCTAAGCCAACCGTTAACAATGCCACAGTACAAGGCAATTTTGCTTTACCTAGCATATTATACTTTCTGGCAACACGACTTCTTGCACATGCCAACAGCCATCTTGACAGAAAATGCACTCCGCAAGTTCTCTGATATTTTTGAAGAGGAAATTCCTAGACATAACAAGCCAAACTGAATCAGATGAGCATACACATGAAAACCAAAGCCATTGTCACTGTCAGAGAAATTAGGAAATTTAGTACATCTATTCACATCAACTAAATATATTTTTGTGACGCACTGGATTGCTTTATAGTTCTTCTCCTGGTCCTACGTATACATATTTATATATATTAGTGACCGGTTGCTAATGAGAAGAGGTCCAACCTAAGAGATAGTGGCTGTTGAAATGACTTAATTCAGCAGTTTCTTCGTTGTGGTTCAAGATTTACCCATGTTTCCAGAAAACGCATCACAACTGCAACTGAAATTTTCTAAAGAAAATCCCTGCAAAATCGTAGAGGAATTTTCCACCATTACATCTTTGAGCAAGTTTTAGTGGAAATGTGGAATCACTGTTGATAGATGTCAATTTTCCAGATTTTTTATTTAGGAGGGAGCAGGTTTTGGTGGAATTTGAGATTTGTTCAGAAAAGTGAATAACTACAATTCAAAATCGAAGGAAGCTTTACTATTTCACTATTTGTACTCCACCAAAAGAAAACTTTACAAAAAAAACAAATAATATTACTTAAAAAAATAAATCACAAAATCTAGATCAACTTAACCATTGTGCATAGTGCAGTGACAACATGCTTGGCAAGGGTAGCATATAATGATTTGGGTATACCTTTGGCAACTTATTCTGATGGGCAAGATGATCAACATGAAGCCTCACATTTGATGCTGCAAGAAACCAGAAACTGCGGTCAACATTGGAATATACATTTGCTACAATATCAAACAATGTTTCGGCTCCATCTTCTATCGACTTCAAAACTGAAGATTCTCTATTTCTGCGGTTCCTGAACATAAAACAGTTACGAGTTAGCCACCTACTTCCAAAAAGACTATAGCATCAGCACTTACATGGTGTAGAAGGTGTAGCCCTCCCTTCAGCACAAACAACAGATCAAGCAAATTACTGGATTTAATTTTGATTTCTCACTAAAAGATAATACATAGAGAACAGTCTACGACTACCAAAATATTAAAATGTAAAGTTTATCATTGTTAACTCTTTTTATTAGCAGGATTCTACCCAAATGGCCATCTACAACAACAGAAACATATATACATTCTTCATACTTGAGATATTCGCATAGAAGGTGCTTAGGCCACAAGTTTATCCTCCCATGCATGGGTATCAAAGTACATGGTGAAACCTCCATAAATCTGTAGGTTGTTTGGAAGTAATCCTGCAAAAAGAAATTTGTCGCAAATCTATGAGATACTTTCAGTACAATTAAACATATGAAAGAAAACAATCCTGTTTCTAAAATATTTTTATGTTTTATATATTCAAATTTTATTTTTATATACAACCTTTAGATATGCAATTTTGATAAGAAATATTGATACTTACCTTAATTTCAAATTTTTATCAAATTTTCTTTGGAAGAACATTTCTTTTGTTCTCATTTGAACAAAAGCCTATATTTGCGTTTAGGAAAAAAGAAGCCTATATTTGTGATAAATACTATGAGCTCAAGTGCTCACAGTGCTCACAGAGGAACAATATTTCTGCACTTTCAAAATTAATACACAAAAAGTGCAGCGTGTGGGCAAAACCATTGTTCTGCATACTATAATATATATCTATAATTTATTACAGAAACACTTTTAGAGTGAGAAGAATTGTTTTGCACATGTTTCACATTTTTTGTATAAATTGTCAGCAAATTTTTTGAAGTGTAAAACAATTGTCCTTCCATGTGAAGTGTTTTCATTTGAGCACCAGCCTTTAAGGTGCTGAACGATTGTTCTCATGCTAAAACTGTTCTCACCTTAACACAAGCCTCTATAATATAAATTTTCATGCTTTTATGCATCTGTTACATATATTAAAAATTTATGTAAAGTTTGTAAATTCTTAGCATGTCTTTCTGAAATGAAACAAACAATTCTTATGGAACACAGGGCATTAGTACTGATCATCATTTTTCAATACTTTATATTATTTTAATTAATGCCATAACTCGTTTCATAATATACTAGTAGACTAGTAGTCTAATGTCGTCATTCAATTTTTTTATTTTAGTACATATAGCTATTTTAAAATAGATATAATATTTGAGCAAAAGAAAAAATATATATTCATAAATTATGAGTATTACAAAAAATATATACGGGTATATAGACTGGGGACAGGAATGTTTTATTGCCATAATCATCCAAACTTATTGTCAACCCTTCTACTGAAACAAAAGTACTGTAACAAAATATGATCAATGTATGAGTATCTTCTCATATTAACATCAAATAAATAGGTGAATGAAGGACACAGGTCACATGGCAAATTGGCAAGTGTCAAGAGCTCTTGGAAGCACCATGGAAAATTATAATATTCCATTCTGTACTGGATTATGATATAACTGGAAAAGAATGACAGCAACAGTATCATAGCAACACCTACCAATAAAATAAGAGAAACAAAATAGAGGGAATGAAGTTAACTCACATTCATGTTTCCACCGGAGCTTATATCCAAGACGGCACTTCCTTGGCTGAAGAAAGTCAAGGATGCCAGAATAAATTAGAAAAAGAAAGAAAGAACGAAAGATGCATAAAAATTAATACATACGGAGGAAAGAGAACATTATATTAAATGGACTGAAATCAGTAAAATCAAATTTAAAAGTTCAATATTACGGATGCACATTGCACAACTACGTATTGAGGAATTTAAAACAAAAATGAAAAATGAATTAAAATGCAAGCATAATGTTTTAAGAACAAAAAGGAACTGGATAGCCTATTCTCTTCATATAGTTTTTTAAATGATGCAAAGTCTCCTCAATTAATTCTTACCCCACACAATGATCGCCAACAATCAATGAGTGGGTACTGAGATGAAGCAATGCCATGTGGCCGTCTGTGTGACCCTAATTAGAACAAGAAAACAATCAAAATCAGACGAAAACGAAATTCAGTAGTAGATGAAATCACAAGTTTCATTTGCGGAGGTAATCTTCCTAGTAAACGCACCAGGCATTTCATGATGTACAGCTATAATATACTTGCGGTTGCTTCGCAACTAAAGAAAATGACGAATGAGAAGGATTGACATCACTTATAGCATTTATCATATAAAATTTATGGATTTCATCATACAAAAAACTTCCTGATCCCCGACATTTTTAAATTAGTAAACTAACTTGCAATACCGGAGCCTTTTAGCTCCACTTAAACAAAGCCAAAAACAGAGAGCTTTGAACCTTTGGTGCCTTGGACATCTAATATTTTGTATAGGATTGGTAAACTGAAAATCAAATTCTCGAATATTGCACCCCTATCTGTCGCACTCACCCATTGATTGTGGTATTTGACATTATATTTTATCAAAAAAAAATCCGGGAAGTGTTTTTCATAATATATAATATATTTTTTATAAAAGAAAAAAAATTCCCGGCCCCAAAGTGACCCGATGCCCATCCTTATGCTTACTATAACTTTTAAAAAGCCACACTTGTAGCTGCTTAAGATACTATAATCAATGAATAAACAACAGAATCAATGATGCCAAATTTGGTGCACTTTTTAAATAACAAGATATTAGTGTTTCGTTTCAAACACCTAAAACCATTATCAAATTCTCAATGGCTTATGGTTGTTACTGCACATGGTGACTTCTGTAGAGTACTGTTTTTTATTTTCATTTCTGGGGATTGGGGACAGTACTATCGGGCTTAATTGAAGCCTTGCACAAATTTATCAATGGTTAATGCACTTGTGTGAAACGAGTATCATAAGCATATAGGCCTTCTATGTTCCATATTTTGCTTCTACAATATGGATTATGGAGGGAGCAATATGAAAGCAGACCAAACCCAATACTCAGTCTCAGGAGAAAAGATTTCGGAACACAAAATAAAGGAAGAGACATGTATATGACATTACTGGTGCAGAAATAACTCTCAATCGTTGGCCACCAATGCAAATTTCTTCAGCTCCAGAAACTGGGGTATAACTAAGAGACAAACCGTCTGTAAAGGACATAAATGAGATTCATAGATTCAGAAACAACAGACTTACATACTGATTAACAATTATTTGTATGTACTTATTTTAAAAGACTCCAGGGCTGCATTTGACCTTCAGAAAAAAAAAGATGACACATTATGTTTTAGAAAGGACTTTTTCAATTGAGTATCCAGTTTAGTAACTTCAATAAGAGCTCCAACCTATTCTATAATTGGTATCATTGCATGGAAATAATGTTGTTCCGGATTTAGAACGAGTGTTGTTCAAGATTTTGATCTCAAAAAAGAAAATTAATGTGACTAACCAATCACAATTATCAGCTTTTAAAAGGGGAAAAAGCTTGAAACCTTTTCGAATTCGACGCATAGTACTATCATGGGCCAAAAGAGAAGCATCGGGATTGCTCTTCTGGACAGCTGAAAGACCTGAACCAGGATATTATTCATATAATAGAAATAAGTCTGACTTGCTTCAAACAACTGACAACCAGGGTAAAATAAATGAAACAACCTCAACGCACTAGTGGAAACATAAAGAAACACACATCTAACAGTGAAGACTATAAATGATGCCCTCGCTACTCCTTATTCATACTTCAGAGTAAGTATCTTATTCCTAGTTTCAACACCACAAATTAATATCAGAATGCAACAGCAGCCAGTTGAAGAAAATTATTCAGACAGTAATATATAAGATCAAAAATTGGGGTATTTAGGACAAACTATTGCTCCATATTCTACAATCCTATATTCGACAGAGAAGTCGAAATTAAGATCTGGAAGATAACTTTACAGGAATTCTATTCTACAATTTAGAATTAAAGAAAATAAATGGATATACACAGGAAGTCTTGCTAGTCATTTCAAAAGGAATTTAACATTAAAAGTTAAGAATTATGCAGATAACAGTACAACTTTACCAACTTGTTCTAGCATGATACATGCTGAAAAATTTGTAGAAACATGTTATATACAGTATTTTCTTTACGACATGGCTTTCAGCATAGACCACAGTAAATATTTCAGGGAATCTCAAAGACATATTCGCATTGTGAGAAGTAATTGCTTCTACCAAGTCTTTCTTATCTCTATTTCTATCAAGTCTTTCTTATCTCTATCATGCTCGTCGACTCATTATGTGATAAATGTTTCTGCAGTTCTGATGGCTGATGGGGAGGCTCTGAAACAAACTGCTGTACTTGTGCAATAGCCTAACAAAGACTTGGACTCTATATTAAAATATATGGATGCTTTGACCTTTTGCACAACGTCTTTGAATAAAAATTCTAAATTTATATTCAAAATAAGTCTAGCTCTTTTTTTGTATGTTTTAAAGTTTAAACTAAGTCGAAATAGTCAAAGCGACAAAGGTTACAGAATGGTTGGATCATTTATAGTTTCATTTCCAGTAACTTTTGTCAAATGGCCTGCAAACAACTTATAGTAACTTACACTCACGTATGTATATGACATCAGAAAGAGCATAGTATCTACTTTCCTCCGCTACTTACCATCAACATGATCATTATGATGATGAGTTACAAACACGACTAACTTTTTGGGCAAAGCAGCAACAACATCCCTAAGCTGAATGTTCAAAAATCAGTACACATGTCAGATGATGAAGAAATGTAAGACTTGATACATTTAAATCAGTTCATTTAAACTTAGAGCACGTAAAGTTATTGAATTCTACTGACATGAAACATGCCAAGTTGCAAACTGAAATAGTGTTTTGAAACATGATCTCGCATAAATTATGTATTGCTCTGAGATGCACTGTATGCCAAGCAAGACATGCATGGTTCTGGAGAAGACCATCATTCACAACTCAAATTGATGAATTTTACACACAGTACCTCTTTATGGAATTCAGAACGGCAACCAGGATCTATTATTAATGCATCTCCATGAGCAATGAAACCATGATCACCACAGTTGTCATGACTACTCTCGGATGCAAATACAACCAAATTCGTAGTTCGAAATGGTTTCCCCGTTCTACTTCCCATTGGAATAATTATAATGCCGGGAGGATACTCCTGAAAAATCGGAAACACTAGATTTCATACTTTAATACCCATATGCATTTTGACAAAAATATCTTCATACTACATAACAAGATAAACATAAGAAATTAAGAATGCGTTGGCTACGTGACTCTACATTAACTTTTTTCTTACTATCAATCATAAAAATGCTTTTTAAAGTTAAATTACTGAGCATTAAATTATTTGTTGTACCATTTAACTAAAGACTACACATACTTCCTTACCTTTTTGGTTTTATCTTATTGCCTAGCTACAGAAGCAGACAGCAACAAACCTGAGAATGCAGGTTGGGTGGAATAGTCCACTTATCAGAGTGCAATGAATTTTCAAGAGGACCAAGAACAGCCAAAGGACCTATACGAACATTACTAGGCTTCAGATCAAGAAGGCACTTCCGGTAACTCTGGTCAGACATCCACTTACAATGTTCTGCATGATAAAATTCAGTATTCATAACAGCAATTTAAGAACAAAAGAGAGCAGTTGATTGTTCTTAACATTCATCAGGTGAGATAACTTTTAATATTAATACTTGTAGTCTTGTATATCAAAAGGAAACAAAACAAAAGTAAGACCAGTATTTTAGTGTTCCCTACTTCCGTCTAGCTTGTGCATATTATAAAGCCCATATTCTGTAATAGGTAGTGGATCAAGTCAATGCATCGACAGATCTTTATTATAACTATTGTTATTATGATTACTGTTAAATATCATAAACAATGACATCAGCTATCTTATGTCATCAAGATGACATCATTATTGTACTTGGTTACTGTAGCAAGAGTAGCCACCAAGTTTCATTTTACTATATATTAAGGCTTTTGCCTCCTTTGTAATATGCAGTAGAACATCTAATATATACACTTTAGTTCTCTGCCGCTCTCTTTCTCTCCACTCTACTATGATCCCTTTTATTTATTCTTAGTATTCTCATATAATCTGAGATGGTATCAGAGCGGGAGTAAAGAGGAGGAGATATTCAGTTGAAGCTTGTAGTTTTTCAAGGAAAACACAAGCTGCCCAGAACCAGAACCAAGCTTATAGTTTTAAACTATAGCCCCACAAGACATGATCCAAGCCAAGATCTGAATAAATGCCTGTGTAGAGCTTTAAGGGACGACTCTTAAGATTCTGGTGCCTTAAAATTTAAATTGATTGGGAAAGGAATTTTATGTTCATATGTCTTGCAGATGCTATATGTATGAGACTTGACATGACACACTCAACGTGTCGGATGAATCCCATTTTTTTATTTGAGAGCCTTAAATAAACAGCCTAAATCTGGCATTCCACCATTAATCGTGCACAAACAGATCTTTCAAGTTTCAACCAAAAAAAGAAATTACAGTTTAAATGTATGCTGCCACTTCTCTAAAGATATGACTTTCTAACAAAGTTCAGGCAATACTGTCCAGTATAACAATCCTACATGAGTTAATGAATTTCCATTAAGCTGAAATGTTCTCCTGAGTCACTCCTACACGGTGCCAAGTTCAATAATACTAATTGCTAACCAACCCAAATCCTAAAAAACACTACCAATGTCCTATCTAAAGATTGCAAGCATATGATCTATCAATCCAAAATTCCCTGAAGCCCAATTTATATGAAACTGGGTAGTGCTCTGCTTTTAATTTTAATAGTGCGCTATTTCTTGTTGTAATATGCAACCTACCTGAATCCAGACAAAACTAAAATTTATTCAATAATTGTTGACCAACACAAACCTTTTAAAACCCCATCCTCAGGTCCTAATTGTCCAGTAATATACACTGTATGTATAGGATTTCCCGGGCCAAAGTCAGGTTCCTCAACAAACTTTGAAAACTTCCACTGTGTCCCGCTTGTTTCCCCGAAACCAACTTCTGCCAAAACCTATAATTCACAACAGGTGAAATGCATACCACATTACCTTTTCCCATAATGCATAAAATTACATTTAAAATAAGACATCAAACTTTAAGTCATAATCTAACAGAAAACTAATTTCGTCATTTTATTTTTCCTCTTTTAATATTTCATAAGTATGCAACAATAAATTTCACAGAAAGAGAGGGAGTGGGGGGACCGGAGGAGAGAGAGAGGGAGAGGGAGGGAGGGAGAGAGAGAGGGGGAGAGCGAGAGGGAGAGGGAGAGGGGGAGGGAGGGAGCGTGGGGGGAGGGAGGGAGGGAGAGAGAAAGAGAGAGCGCGAGGAGGGAGAGAGAGAGAGAGAGATTGTAAACCTGGTTGAGAGCTGGAGCAAAATCAAGGGTAGTGAAGTCAATCTTGTGTGAGCACAAATCCTGGTCTTGAATAAAAACAACAGAATTGGATTGTCCTCCTTGATGCAACAATAATTGAGCTGAAGGCAAATCCCAGAGATGAGAATCAACGTAAGAATCATACTCTTCATCATCGAACTTGGGTGGTGGGGCTTGCTTTACGAGGAGTAACTCATCGTCGTTTACAGGGTTTGTTATGATCACAGCTAGCTTATAAGAAGCCGCCATTTCAGTGAGAATTCAGAAGAGTTTGAAGATAGAAACCTGGTAGTACCAACTTTACTTGATCATCCACAACCAATTAGATGAATTGGTAGTTGAAAAGTTGTTGAATCAATTCAGGGCCAATTAATTGTACACTGTAAATATTAGTTAACGAAATTGAATTAACCGCTGTAAAAAATTTCATCCTGTGCTAATTTTAACACTACTTTGTGATTTAAAAATGGGTAATCAGGAAATATCCGTCATTTAGGATTAAATAAAAATTGGAAATTAATCGGAAAAATTAATCGGAGTAAAAATTGGATATTTTATAATATTAAATTTTATTTAATATATTATCATATTATATTAATTATTTATTAACAAATATATATTTATTATATCATAATTTCTATATTTATTCATATTTAAATTAATATAATATTTTAATTTTAATAAATAATTATATATACTCTAATAAAGAAAAATTCGTAAGAATTAATTGAATTTCAAAAATCGAATACGTCGAATCCTTTGTAGAAAATTAATCGGTTGAATAGGAGATTTATCGGGAATTTTTATAACACTGTGCTTGTGTTAATAAGAAGGCAGAGTGAACAGTTTATTTTGGTTCATTTTGGCATCCAGAAATAAATGGGCCAAGTTGTTCGTTTTCTATTGGGCCGTGAAAAGCCTAATCCAGAGCACGAAACACTATTTATCTAATCAAATCTGTAAGAATGGGTAACATTATTACATTTTGAATTAAGTTGGGTCCATAGGATAAGAAATGATGAACATATGAATAAGGAAATGACATGTAACACAATACATGTTACATGGCCAATTAAAAACAAACACTTTCGTTACCCTCCAACAGTTGTCAATAGTACTTGGCTATTTGCAGCGGCAATAGATTGCCCCCCTTAATGGTGAACAACCCTCCTTGGTATCCTTCTAGATTTGCATTGTCCATCTGCCTTATCAAACCTGTCTTTGCACAACCATCATTTTCACTTTTAAGATTTGTTTGTTGTAGTTTGCGAGTTTTTTTTTATATTCGCCTGGCTGCCCGACTTTGCGTATTCAAAATAAACAAATGGTGATGGTGATTGGATGGATCTGGTCATCCCCGAAACAATGTAAAAAATACTCAGATTTTTATCACAACTAAAGACAATATCAATATTTCAAAAATATGACGAATTTTATCGATTCCATCATTCATTTCACGTATGTATATTCGTATTGACCCATCCTTTTTTTTCTTAAACTCATTTTCTATGACGGTCACACCACAAACATCATTCTTCTCTTTTATATACACACACAAGAATACGACATACAACCACAGTTGATTACACAATGTTTTCGATGGAGATTTGATTGTTTGAGTAGAGAAACAGTTTGCAAAAGATTTATATGTATGTATATGTTATGATATTTATGAATATTTTTAGAAACTAATGGTGACACTTACAGGTTAATGAATATATAAACAACACGTATTCACTAAATGGGTATTCTGCTAGATAATTTTTCGTGTTACCCGCATATAATTGTGTATATAATTTTTAATATAAAGAAAATCAGCTAATATCTCAATTATATATGCGTAGTAACTTGATGATTATATATTACTCCATCTCTCAATACGTATCACCTCTAACGCTAGTACACAATGCGTATCTCATCGAGTATTTTCAACCATTCGTACAAAGAATTGTTGTTCTCATCATTGTCATTAACATGTAAAAATTTGTTATTATTTTCCTTCACCCGTCATCCCTAAATCGAATTATAATATAATGTTAAATAACTACTTCATCTCAACGGAATTTTATTTTCTCTAGATATATCAAAATATTTTTTATTTTTCATTTTTAAGTAAGTTTATGTACAAAGTATAAATAAACGAGAATGACTGACGTGAATAGGGGATTATTAGAGCAAATTAAATTGTGATGTTAAAAATGTTATTATTTTTATGATATAATATTCAATTTAAACTGAACTTTACTTTGTTTATAGAGTTATAGTACTCAACCAAATATGGCATATTGCATATATATTGCATGATCAGAAACTAAGACGTACGTATTTTTTCTCTTTTCAAGAATGAAGATATTATTTTGGCAAAAATGTATATCACATAGTATATATTTTTCCGCTTAAACTCTTACCCGTGAGCGTGAACCAAATATCTAACATTTCGTAATTAAAGACAGTGCTAGAGTTAGAATGCAATATAACAGAGGTGGAAGTGGAATGGAATATATGAAGTAGCCAAACAAAACAATCAATTCATTAGGTTAAGGTCACCGCTGAGAAAACAATAACTACGAGTACTACATCACAATATAAATGTGATGTGGGGTAGTTGTGGGGTCCAAACTTCCACATCGAAAAGCTGGTAGGCTCCTCGCGATGCCACGGTTGAGTCACATGTTTGCCACCTAATGGCACGCCCCTTGCTCGTAGTGTCCTTTTTATACTGCTGACTTGCATTTTAGTATTTTACACCTGCTTTCAACTCCATCGTTTATTTTACTACTATTATATTTTATTATTCGGCTTACCAGTATCTTGTCGGTTTATGAGAAGAGTCCATGTAAATTATAGTAACAAATTATACTATATTATCCCCAAGATTTTCTATACATATTACTAATATATAAAATATATTGCACATGCTTAATTTATAAGTCTGCTTTAATATACAGAAATGTGGGTATATTTCTTTGATCATACCAACAGAGATGCACAAAAAAAGAAAGGCCCTTGACTCGCTTGATATATTAAATTATTAATATTATAGTTTGTACTGATGTCATGTTTTTTGACAGAAAATTTTAATTTTTGATATTAACTCAATTTTATTGTTACTTCTGAATACATATAATGTGGCTCAAAATTAAGTACAATTAAAAGTTTGACATATTCTAGAAACGTTTGTCGTATCTGTATTGCAATGTTGACAAAAATGCACGAAAGTACTAGTTTAACCAAGTATCATCCGGTCAAAAAATATTCTTTTTACATGTGTAATTTAATCTGTTAAAGTACTAATAAGCCTTAAAGAATAATGACTATTTAGCAATGGAAGTGTCAAATTTTGCTTCTTGTTCGACAAGTCGACCTAGAAATATAGATAGAACAGCGAGTAAAAACAAAATGCAACTATGCGAGGGTAGTCCATATATTCAACTATACATCATATGCATTTAAATTTATACTTTTTTCAAAAATAAGAAGAAATACATGCATGCATAAACCTTAAACGTGAAAAAGAACGTTATATGATTCCGAACAGCATAGATCTGTGAGTCCCTTCCAAATTTTATATTAAGTTATATGTTCATTTAACGAGGGACGAGACAAAATACTCTGGAATTTGTGCGAAATTTTAAAATTGAAAACCCTTAATTTTTACTTAAATATATAAATTTAAAAAAGACATATTCCCACAAATAAAATAAATTATTGATAGCTAAAAAGAAGACAATTCACTATAAGATAAAAAGTAAATTATTAAAATATATTATAAATAAAAAATATTCTTCCACGATTCTCTAAAAAGAATAACATTTTCTTGTATATTTCATAACAAAATTATCTAAAATATTTTTGATTTTCACTTCTTCTATAAGTTCAACTTTAAATTGCTATCTAAATAAGTTCATGTAACCTTTATTGCGACATTATCATTCGTATATGGTGTTAAAAAATTGAAAACCCTTTTTTTCCAGAGTTTGTGCGGTTGCTTAATCAGCGGTCGGCTAATCTCCATTTAACAATCCACATGTAAGTTATAATTGAAGAAGTCGAAACACGTGACAGAAAAAAGTCATTTTTTTTATAACTCTGTTGGTACCTATTTCAGTTTTCTTTTTATGATCACGTGGATTATCAAATTTTATTTTGATTCGATAATTTAATTACTAAATACTCAAATAAATAAATTAATAAAAAGCTGGTGTAGATTTGATTTGTGACAATTAAAAAGTTCATCAATGTTCTAACACATGTCTTATAAATATAATAAAATATAGTGTTGTAGTAATTTAACACATGATTTTTGTATATTAACTTCAACAATATATTTTATAATTGTGCATTATTATTAATATAATATTATATTTAGATTACAATTGGAGGAAAAAAATAATGGGAGAGAAGAGATTTATGAAAAATGAGAATTTTTTTTAGTGATAAAATTGAAATAAGACATGTTTAATAGACATTTGATAAATATACAGTATTTTAAGTTATCAATATAATATTATTGGAGCATTCATTTATATAAAATATTTTAAATTCTATTTTAGATCACAGAGTTCAGGGCAATCTCGAGCATACATGGAGTCTTCTATAGTTCTATTCAATCATACACTTTCTAGTTTCTCCTTTGCCACTACTTATCCATTGCTTTTTATCATGATAATCTAGTCCTTGCTAATATATTATGAATGATATATGATTGGACCATTACAATAGATAATTCCTACTTACTATATTTAAATTTATACTGTTTCCCTTTAAAGGTGAATGCATTTCATCAGCTTTTTACATATGTTGCTTTCAGAATAGATATTGGTATCTGCCTATATGAACATGCACATCTACTTTTCAAAGAGTTTATAATTTATAGTACTAAACTCGGGCTAACAGTAGTCTTTGAAACTTCTAACTCTGCGTTCATTTTCGCTAGTAAGTAATTGTCTTTTTCATACCAAAGTTATGCCTTTAACCGGGTGACGAACCGCCAAACTCCCACTGTCTGGCGATTCTACATGATATTTACGAGTGAAAAAGGATATTTAAATACTTTCTTTAATGATTCAATTTGTTGTGGGGAAATAATAACATGGGTTATTTGGATTGATCCGAAATACTCGAATTCGGTCTATTTATTTGATCCAATTTTAATGATTTTTAAATAAAAAAATTATGTAACCTCGTTTTTAGTTTGATATTTAAAATTTGTAACTATATTATATACTCTCCTAAGTGTGTTTGACTTTCAAATCGTCAAATTAATCAAAATTTGACTAGAATCTATAAATATTATAAAATTCAAAATGATTAAAAAATATATAATTTAGAAATATATTCAATCAGTTTTAATAGGCAATTCCCAAATTTTATAAATAATATAAGAATAGGTAAATTAATTCGGTCAATTTGACTATGAAAAGTCAAAAATCACAACAAATAATTATAATACCGAGAATATAGAAAAATTATATAAGATAATAATAATGTAAAATTTGCTAAATTTGTAAAATTACATACATCTATGGAATTGAATTTAATAATAGATTATATTTAAAAAATGATTTTTTTATTAATATTTTGAATTAATATATATATAAAATAAATTAATTTTAAATATTAATTAATAATTTGTAATTTATCACGACAGACACAAATTTCAAAATTTTTATAAAATTGCATATAGGACTATATACGACATGTTCAGCTAAAGATTTTACTCATCCGAGATGCTAACTCACGAGTCCACAAGCCAAACGGAGTAAATCTTTTTTCCGTACCGTTCCAACACACTTGCAACGACTCATCTCACACGCACTGTATCGTTTTACGCTAGCGCGCGCACACAGTCTTGTTCATGCAACATAAATAAATAATATCCACCTGGCATTTTCATTTCCACGTATACGGAACAAAAATTATATTCATCAAAATAATTTAAAACCTTGTCTGCCTTATTATTATCCATCATTTTAACCTTATTCACGCATTTCTCCTGCTCACCCTTCCCGTTTTAGAGAGAGAAAGAAACAAACTAATCTGGATTACTTTTCCCCTGCAAAATATACACACACAAAATATAGATATACACACAATTGGGAAAAGATGAAATTTGGCGACAATGGAAACACAAACACCCTAGGGTTTATGTAATCTGAATCACCAATACACAATCTCTCTCCCATCTCTCTCTCTCTCTCCCATCTCTCTCTCTCTCTCTCTCTTATCTCTCTCCCTCTCTCTCCTGTATATAAAATTGAGCTTTGTATATATCGAGATGGCGACGCCATTGTCAGGGATTCAACACGGAGGAGGCGTGGCAGTAATGGCAGGTGCGACAAACCAGCTCGAATTGTCGAACAAGCGGAGCTGTTCGAAGAGCTCGGCGTCTCCAATTAGGATATTCTTGTTCTTTCATAAAGCTATTAGGTCTGAGCTAGATGCGCTGCACAGAGCTGCTATGGCTTTCGCTAGTGATCCTAGTAGTGATATTAAGCCTTTGTTGGAGAGATATCACTTTCTTCGATCCATTTATAAGCATCACTGCAATGCTGAGGACGAGGTTCGTGTTAAAAGTGTTTCGATTTTGTTTATTTCTTGTATTTGTGTTACTGTGTGGAATTAATTATGGAGATGTGTATGAGTTGTTTAATGTCATGGAAAATGTTGTTTGTACTCGAAAATTTTCTATCGGTGATAAGTGTTATGAAATGATTGAATTGTGGTGCTGATCACCACTTAATTGAATTTTAACCTAGAAATATTCTGACAGTTTGTTGCTAGGAATTAATTATAATTGTTTTTGTTTATGAATGAGATGATTGTACATGTTATTGTGCAAATGTTGCTCTGAAAACGATATAATGTAGTTGTATGTTGCAACACGTGTTTTGGTAGTTTACAGGTTTCTGATTTTCCTAAAATAAGATATTCTCAAGTTAATTTTGGTCGCTCTCATTAATTAATTGTTTGAGTAGTGTAGTCTTTGACAAGTCTTGTCTAGCTCCGTGAGTAGATCCTCCTGACGGGCTTCAATGGATAGCCCAAAGGCCTCTATAATACCTCTGTAGCCCTTGTGGCTTCACTGCCCCGGACTTGCCATTGTGCGATAATACCACCAGCCTCATCCCCAGCAATTTGACGTATCAAGCTTTCTATAGTCGGCTCTGGATACCATATGTATAATAGCATGTGTTACAACCTGAATCAAATTCAGTTTTCTTTTTTCAAAAATCAGGCCTATCCTGACTTCGAATCGGAAATAAGCCAAAGTTTACTACTGGCCCAAATGCAATAACTAATGCAATAACTTAGGTGATCCACAAACCCCAAACAATTATGATTTGTTGGTGCAATTGGTAATACTCTTTCTTATTTACTGAACAAAGTGTCTTAGATGTGGGATTATTTCTAGAAAGCATAATGTTCTTTTACTCGTATAATGGATTGTTTGTTTGGTTTATATCAATTGTTTGCCATCCATATGTACGTTGGCCCCATGGATTCCATGCTTTGAAATTTTGACACTTCTAATTTGTGTAACGGCTATGTTTATGTTCTTTCTGTGATAAAATATCTTGTATAATATTCATACAATCAATTTTAGGAAAACTAGAAAAGTTAAGTATGATACGAGCAGACGTCATTGTTTTGCATGTTCTTTGGAATATGTTACCCGATTTCTGGGATCTAATGTTTTGTCATTTACTCGTGTATGATGTCTGCACACACACATGTTAATATTCTAACGTCGTTCTTTCATTCTGACCATATACTACATCGTGATTGGTCGTATATATGTCTGTGGCTAATATTAATTATATTATGTCTGCTGTTGAATATTAATTTCCTGCTGTTGAATATTAATTTCCTGCCCCATGCATCTCCATTTCAATTCTTTAATTCCGATCGTTATATATTGTATCATAATATTTTATATTTTTCTAATAAATACTCAGAAAACCTAACAACCGGTCTTAACTATGTTCAGATATTTCAGGTGCCAGCTTGAGATTATAAATACCCAGATACCAGCCTTAATGTCATTACTGCTAAATAATTAATAGTTGTTTCAGTTAATCTGTCAAAATGATTTCATGGTTGGTGGTGGTTGATGGGCTTTTTTGCAACAAGTTTTGCCGAATTTTACACTTTTCTTAAATTTTTAGTAATAATATGTACTAAGTTATATATCCCAGGATTTATATTACCAGTATTGTATGTATTACCGAACCTTACAAGTCTTGACCTATATATTTTGGCATTTTATTTCTTAAAAAGGCATATCTTCTGGAAACCTAAATATAGATTTCTGATATCAATTATGAATTACATAAATACAAAGGAATCACCATGAATACGACTTTTGAAATGGCAGGTCATATTTCCAGCTCTTGATATCCGTGTGAAAAACGTAGCGCGAACTTACTCCCTTGAGCATGAGGGAGAAAGTTTCCTTTTCGATCAACTCTTTACGCTGCTTGATCCAAATATGCACAATGAAGAAAGTTGCAGGAGGGAACTAGCCTCATGTACAGGAGCTCTAGAAACATCAATTAGCCAGCACATGTCCAAGGAAGAAGAGCAGGTACTTTAATTTAATCCTTTTTTGCCTTTCTATGCTCACATACGATACAGTAGTTTCAAGTAACCTAAAGTCTTACAAACATCTTGGATTTATGATATATGGAAATTTGTGGCCAAGTTACAAGTCTTGGTACTTTTGTTAGATGTATGTAGCATCTTCCATGCCGAGTGTTAGGGAAGGCATGTAAAGCTACCTTTTTCTTGGTTTATGCTATATCTAAATTTAACATGCCTACTGTCTTTCTAGATTTATATTATGCGAGATTTTATCACTGAAAGTTTGTTTTTGTCCATATCAAGGATTTTTTAAGTGTTGGCGTCTGAAAGGAATCCAAATTGTTGTTGGGGTTGTTGTAATTATTCATTTTTTGTTATTGCAAATTGTATCGCTCTAAGACCATTCTCTACATAAATCTGAATTTGAACTTGAGACTTGAAAAAAATTGCACCTTATTTGATTTGTAATAGTTTTGTTGATCTAGTGATAAACTGTACGTGATGCGGATACTGCATTGTTCCAGTAAACATTGATGAGTAACTAGGAAAGACTTCTGGCAAAGATGTAACTTTTAACTAGATCTGACAATCCTTCCTAAAAGTCTAATTTCAGTTTTACCTCGAATTTCTTCAGTTACGGGTTTGAAGAGTAGTCAATCGGTGTACATTCCTTGTCCAACAATGCTGGTTCACAATGTTGAAAGCTATGTCATTTGAACATCTCAGATAGATAGGTTTACTTTGCTTTTGGCAGGTTTTCCCGCTGCTTACTGAAAAGTTTTCATTTGAAGAGCAAGCTTCATTGGTATGGCAGTTTTTGTGCAGCATTCCTGTTAACATGATGGCAGAATTTCTTCCTTGGCTTTCTTCCTCTATATCCTCTGATGAACGCCAGGATATGCGCAAGTGGTTTCGCAGAGTGATCCCAAAAGAGGAGCTGCTTCAACAGGTGACATCACTAGACTGTAAATTGTGTTTATTTTTATCTTTGTGTCACTATGTATCCTCCTTGACTTTTCTTCTTAAATAAAGATTATTTTCACTTGGATGGATGGGGAAAAGATTAATAAGAAGCGTAAAAGTTGTATAGATCATTCCGAGCTCAAAAGTCCTACAGATTCCGAGGCTAGCACCTCAATATGTTCGATTGATAAAGGCCAGTGTGCTTGTGAATCTTCAAACACTGGAAAAAGAGAGATTCTGTTGCCAGACCGCTGCCCTGCAAATTCAACTCTGGACCGACCAGTAGATGAAATATTGCATTGGCACAAGGCAATAAAAAGGGAATTGAACGATATAGCTGAAGCAGCTAGAATGATACAGCTATCTGGAGATTTCTCTGATCTATCCACATTTAACAAGAGGCTGCAATTCATTGCCGAAGTTTGTATTTTCCACAGGTATGCCTAAGTATATTCCTTTTAAGTCTCTTTTATAATCTCTTGTAATTTTTATTTTAATAATAGATAAGGAATCATACTTGGAACCAAATGCTGTTGTAGCTCATTGTATTTTTTGTTTTTATTGAACATCCTTGTATTGAGAAAGATGGTAACTCTTAGTTAAAGTTTTTATGCTTATATGGTAGTTGGTGACTGTAGACAACTCTCTTAAATATATTCCACATGTAGTACTTTCTTTACAAGATGCTATCCCTATATATGCAACTTGCTGACTGTATGCCACGTCTCAGTCAGGATGTACCTCTATGTAGCATTTTCTTGTTTCTCTTCAATTATACGGTTTCTAAAACCTTATAAGATATGTAAACATCTCAAATAATGTGAACTCAGGAGTATTTCTTTAAGAAATTTGTTCTCGAGAACCTTGCATTTTCTAGAAACTTTATCTTAATCCTATACAAAGTGAGATTGCTTTGAAACTCAATATACTTCATACCTGCTTGTCATGTTTCTCAAGCAGCTTTTGTAAAATTTAACATTTATCTTCTGGATTGCATGTCTTACATTTCCTGTTTTGTTTTTGCTACTTTTTATGATTATACATTATCCTTATCTATTAGTTTATCCTGTCACATCGAGTGCAGCATTGCTGAGGACAAAGTTATATTCCCAGCCGTAGATGCAGAGCTATCATTTGCCCAGGAGCATGCAGAAGAAGAAAGTGAGTTCGAAAAGTTTAGATGTTTGATTGAAAGTATAGAAAGTGCCGGAGCCAACTCATCTTATGCAGAATTTTATTCAAAGCTGTGTTCACATGCTGATCATATAATGGGCACTATAGAGAAGCATTTTCATAATGAGGAAGTTCAGGTGAGTAGTTTTATGTGTTGGTCGTATTTCAACAATATCTCTTAAGCCCTAAATCCTTTCAAACATGAAACCTCAGCTTGCAAATCATTTTTCTGGGCTCTCCTGTTCAGGCTTGCTGTAAATTTCACATGTGTTTGGGTGTTTAAGGTTGTACAACTTTTAATGACCTCAAGTGATATGTGGCATTTCTAGGTTCTTCCACTTGCGCGGCAGCATTTTAGTCCCAGAAAACAGCGAGAACTTCTGTATCAGAGCTTGTGTGTGATGCCCTTGAGACTAATTGAGTGCGTCTTACCGTGGTTGGTAGGTTCACTAAGCGAAGAGGAAGCGAGGTCATTCCTATATAATATGCATATGGCAGGTTCAACATCAGTAAACCTCTTTTGCTAATTTCTTTGGTTACTTGTGTATAGTAGATAGTTTTGTGTAGATTTATCTGTTTGACTTTTTTCTTAAAAAACTTGTGCATACTTACCAATGCAGCCCCAGCATCCGACATCGCGCTGGTTACTCTTTTTTCTGGCTGGGCATGTAAAGGTCGTCCAAGTAATGTTTGTTTGTCCTCAACTGCAATTGGGTGTTGTCCTGCCAAGTTGCTGACAGGAAACACAGAAGGGCCTGCTAAAGCATGTGCTTGTACCTCATTCACGCCTGTCCAAAGTGTTTCTGTAGGCTTAAAAGATGACCATGAGAGGCAAGTCAAGTGTGGAAACTCATCGCAAAGGGACGAAAGGAATGTTAGTGACCATTCAGGCTCCACAAACATATCAAAAGTATCTTTTGGTAGTCAGTCGTGTTGCGTGCCTGGACTAGGAGTCAATAGTAATAATTCACTTGTTACAGCTAAATCCCTACGTTCGTTATCATTCAGTCCCAGTGCTCCTTCCCTTAATTCCAGTCTCTTCAATTGGGAGACAGACGTGAGCTTGACAACCAGTGGGCATGTGACAAGACCCATTGACAACATATTTAAGTTTCATAAGGCCATTAGCAAAGATCTAGAATTTCTGGATGTTGAATCTGGAAAACTTAATGATTGTAGTGAGGCTGTTCTCAGGGAGTTCAATGGTAGGTTTCGCTTGTTGTGGGGCTTATATAGAGCTCACAGTAATGCAGAAGATGATATTGTGTTCCCTGCACTAGAATCAAGAGAGACCCTTCACAATGTTAGTCACTCTTATACGTTAGACCACAAACAGGAAGAGGAACTGTTTGAGAATATTTCTTCTACACTTGCGGAGCTTTCAGAACTTCATCGAAACATAATGAGCACAGGTTTAAGTAGACGTAACTCTGTTTCTTCTGATCACAATGATAATTTGCAAAGATACAACGAACTGGCGACAAGGGTTCAGGGAATGTGCAAGTCCATAAAAGTAACTCTAGATCAGCATATTTTGCGTGAAGAACTTGAACTTTGGCCTTTATTTGACAGACATGTTTCTTTGGAGGAGCAAGATAAGCTTGTTGGTCGTATAATTGGTACTACAGGTGCAGAAGTACTACAGTCTATGTTACCATGGGTAACTTCCGCTCTTACTCAGGAGGAGCAAAATAAAATGATGGACACATGGAAGCAAGCGACTAAAAACACTATGTTTAGTGAATGGCTTGATGAATGGTGGGAAGGAAAACCTTCCGCATCTTCACAGGCATCAGCATCAACATCAAATGATGTTATTTCAGAAGGTTCCTTTGCACTACTTTTTACATGAGTGCATCTTTATTTTGCTTACTGTATACTCTTTTTGTTTCTTGCATCTGTACTTGCTGAGGTCTTTCACCTTGATGGACAACTGGGTCAACTGCACATGAAATGAGCTTATTCTTTTATTTTTTAATTTTCAGGTACTGATGTCCATGAAGCCCTGGACCAAAGTGATAATACCTTTAAGCCTGGGTGGAAAGATATTTTTCGGATGAATCAAAATGAACTCGAGTCAGAGATAAGAAAGGTTTCCCGGGATTTAACTCTTGACCCAAGGAGGAAGGACTATCTCATCCAAAATCTTATGACCAGGTCTGCCTTTGTTATATTCATGATGATAAGTTTCTAGTTATATTTAAAAGTTTTTCTTGCAGCCTCATATTTGTTCTTTAATGGTTCAGTCGCTGGATAGCCGCTCAACAAAAGTTGCCTCAGGCAAGAACCGGTGAAGCTTTAGATGGTGAGGATGTACTTGGATGCTCTCCTTCGTATCGTGATCCAGACAGAGAAATTTTCGGGTGTGAGCATTACAAGCGAAACTGCAAGGTGCGTGCTGCTTGTTGCGGAAAATTATATACATGCAGATTTTGCCATGACAAAGTCAGTGACCACTCTATGGACAGGTAATTTTTTTGGTATCGTATCTTTTAAGCTTCCTTTTACCATTCCCAAAAAAAGTATTTTGCATGTGAAGTTTCTGTTGCATTTACAGGAAGGCTACTTCAGAAATGATGTGCATGAAGTGCTTAGAAATTCAGCCGGTTGGACCAGTTTGTGTAACACCATCTTGCAATGGACTCTCAATGGCAAAGTACTATTGTAGCTACTGCAAATTTTTTGATGATGAAAGGTAATAGATTTATCTTGTTAGAATCTTGTCTTCTTGGCCATAACTTTATTATATTATCTAGATCCAGATTTTAATAGATTTATACTTTTAAAATCTGTTTTTATGTGTTTTATTGTTTTGAGTTATAAATAACTCACTAATTATGGTTACGCTGTTGACAGCATCATGCCATAAATTTTGGTCAGTCTCTGACCACACTTGCTTGAGTAACAAGTGAGAGGATGGTGTATTATTATATTTTTCTTTCCATAAGATAAAATCAATTTAGTTCTGAAGAGAATAAAGGCGATCCCATCCTAGGACCACACTTGTGTTAGACAATGTACAAAATTATGGATTTCAAAATTTTACAAATTGTTGACGCATTATGATAAAGGTCAGCTCTGCAGAGAAAATGATAGATGTCTAAATTACACACTTTGGAAAGCTTAGAGATCCGCACTGAAGTAATATTGTTGATGACACTGATGCTTAACACAAATAAACAATATAAAGAGTAGCTTGCGGCACCTTGGAAAGAAATCATGTGGCATATTGGTTTTATTATAATCTTTCTGTTTAGTAAATTATTATTTAAGATGAACATGGTAGCACCTGGATTATAACTGCTTATGTGATGATTAATGTTGTAAAATTGTAAAATCCAGCACATTGGAGATCCTCGTCATTTATGTTCAACATGACTGAATGAATGGAATAATGTGATTTTTGTCCCATCAATTTGTCAGCAAAGCTTTTACTGATCTTATAAAACAAAGAACTAGTAACTATCAATTTGAAATATCATCAAAGAGAAGGATTATAAAATGAATATATTACATGAAACTTTTAATTGGATTGGATCTGTGACATCAATCTTCCTTGTTGTCTTCTTTCCTCAGGACAGTTTATCACTGCCCATTTTGCAATTTGTGCCGGCTGGGAAAAGGGCTCGGTGTTGACTTCTTTCATTGTATGACATGCAATTGTTGTCTGGGGATAAAATTGTTGGACCACAAGTGCAGGGAGAAAAGTCTAGAAACAAACTGCCCTATATGCTGTGATTTTATGTTCACGTCAAGTGAAAGTGTCAGAGCACTTCCTTGTGGCCATTACATGCATTCAGCTTGCTTTCAGGTTTGATCATCTGTTTTATGGCAGTTGTGTGCTTACTGCATATAGGCATCATTCCTTGTTACCCTTTTGGTTTTGGTGAATTTTGATCTTTGAGGCTTCCTCTCTACAGGCGTATGCACACACTCATTACATCTGTCCAATATGCAGCAAATCTATGGGAGATATGTCTGTAAGGAATTTCTTTTTTCTTGGTCTTGGCTGTAGAATGTATTGTTGATAATCTCTTCCATGATTTTCAGCTTTTTAAATGCGAAAACATAGTTGGTTTACTCATTTGATCGATGTGAATGTTTGAGTGAAAATATTTTAGTTTTGTCAGTTATTATCTGAACTCTTTGTTCAAATACCATGTCTCCGTGTAATGACTGCAGAGTACAGACAAAAGCTTCTTAATACCTATCATGTTATCATCTCGGATATGAATTTATTTTACACTTCATAATTCACTGGCCAACACCCTTCTATCTATTTATGATACGGCTAGGTAGCATCAATAAACTAGAAACAGTTTTCTGTCAATAAAAAAAGAAGGGATGGCTGTTTTCCTTGCCCAGGTAATCTTCGTGGATCAAGAAAAATATGATGGAGGATTTAAGTTGGTTAATTAAGCATTTTTAAATTAATTTAACTGCAGAGTTTGTTTGTGGGATGGAAATCACTTGAGAGTTAAGAATAATGTCAGGGGAACAAAAAAGGAATCTTTATAATCTCTCTGAGATTAGTATCATATTGTGTTAAGAGTGAAGACTCACTGAACCATGACTCAAGACTTTAGAAGTCTGCATTGAATGATAAGCACCATCATTTTGTGGCGTTTACAACTTACAGATATCACAAATGTGTACTGCTTGTTTTGCCTTTAATCAGCATCCAGCATAGAGAATAGTCATTATTGTCAAGATTATTTTTCTGTATCAAAATTTGTGTTCCTTCCCACTTGCTAGGTCTACTTCGGCATGCTTGATGCTTTAATGGCTTCTGAAGTGCTTCCAGAGGAATACCAAGACCGCTGCCAGGTACAGTGTCTTTAGTATAATTCTTATAATGCAGTCTTTGAAGTGACAAACCTTACCCTCTACTTCTGACTATCCAGGATATATTGTGCAATGACTGTGACAAGAAAGGAAGTGCTGCTTTTCACTGGCTATATCACAAGTGTGGGTTCTGTGGATCATACAATACCAGAGTCATTAAGGTTGACAGAAACCCAGATTGTGTGAATTAAGTAGGTGATATAGGGAACTCGCTCACAATAGTGTTCGAGGCTTGTATTGTGAGACTGCAAGTAGCCTTGTAAAAAGCTTTATGACCCGTCAGTTTAAATTTTTAGTCATTATGATACATACATCTAATCAAGCTCAGGGTTTGGGATTATGTCATGTGGCTCTGGCATTTGTTTCATCTAATATAGTGCTTAATGAGAGCTGTGGACACAGGTTAATGAGTCGGGGAAAAAGCCACTAAGCAGGCAATCGCATGGTTGCACCCTAATAAGATTGAATTCTTTTTTTGATAATATCTTTAGGATTTTCTTCTACAGAGCAAGTCATCTCATAAATTCTTATGGTAAAATATTAAGCAGGATTACACTGACCATCGTACTCAAATGTCTGGTACCATATTTTGGTACCCTTTTTTCCTTATAATTCTAATGTTCTATTCTTTTGTTTATATTCTGTACCAAGTTTCTCTTTGTAACAAGAAATGCCAAATTTCTTCCGTGTTCCTTAAATTTATCATATATGTATGTTTTTTTTTGTGCTGAATCCAGAGAAGCTCGTAAATCTTCAATCTCATGTCAAGAGTGCAATAGTGTTTTTTTTTCTAATTACAGTGTTTTTTTTCTTCTACCGGAAATGTATTTAAAGGTGCCCTGCACTTTCTAGCTTCGGTATTTGCTAGTTCCTTATGCTTTGCAATATTTTTTGTAGACTACGAACACGTTTAAATATTGCTATTCAAGATACAATCCTTTGAAACATTGCACGCCAAAACTTATTCTGTTTTCTCTGATATTTTGAGGTTAGAGAATTCATGAATTTTACTTAAGAAAGTGGACAAAATAATTTGAAATATACATGATAATGTTTGTTAGGTAGTAGCAATGATATTAAATTAATACTATAACTACGTATTTTCAGTCAACGTATACTCTATGAAATGGACTTGCATTATTCACAGTAAATTGGAACACAGATTAGGAATTCAAGTCCTTTTTTTTTGCTAATTGATTAGGAATTCAAGTCGATTTTAGGATTACTGAACTCAATTCATTTGGCTAGGATACGGTTCAAGATTCGTTGCGACTAGATTTACACATCATATTATAATAAACATATTATATACATTTTTAAAAATTATACTGTACTTGATTTTAAATTTTGACATACTATTGACATGGAATGACAGGTTGATGTGGAGTTGGTAGAGGCTGCACAAATAAAATCTATTTTGATTTATGTTATACTTTGAATATATAAAAAAAGTTATGGAACTTAATAAAATTAACCCATCCACCAATTTGTCGATAAATTTTTTATTAAGTTGGCAGAAAAAAAATTAAAGTTTTGATTAATCAACATCCCAGTGTTTTTAATCAGTTAAAAAAATCATTATATTTATCATTATAAATAGTGTTGTAAAAATCGAGAATCAGGGAAGATCGGTCGAGCACCCGATTTAGGATTAATTGAAAATCGGGGATTAATCGGAAGGATTAATTCGGAGTAAAAATCGGATGTATGATAATATTAAATTATATTTAATATATTATTATGATTATATTACTTATTTATTAACAAATATATATTTATTATATCATAATTTCTATAATTATTCATTTTTAAATTAATATAGTATTTTAATTTTAATAAATAATTATATATACTGCAATAAAAAAAAATTCGTAAAAATAAATCGAATTTTAAAGATCGAATCGGTCGAATACTTTATAGGGAATTAATCGGGAATTTTTTTAAAAATCGGGGATTAATCGAGAATTTTTTTAAAAATTGGAGATTTTTAGGACACCCATTTATAAATGACTAATGTTTGAAATGACATCACAACAGTGAAACTGTACAGTCAACGGGTTAGTAAAGTCGATGAATCACAAATGACTACAATTTGATTTGGGAAACATAAACATCTTAGCTTCCTTCCATCTGGAGATCCTGTTTGTGTCTGAGCAGCAACGTGCGTGCAACGACAGTAATACACACACACACTTACATAATTATTATATGTAGTTTTGCAGCACAAGTAATACAATACAAAAAGACCAGCTTGGTCTTGGTCTTTTGTACGACCAGCTTCAATTCACCCCATCATTCTTATCTGTCTGGGGTTTGTATTTCTTTTACAGCGAGGTAAATTAAATCTCCTCTCTTTTCCCCAAATTATTACATAAATATTATCATTTTCATTCCCTAAATCTTTGTTTATTGTTTTCTTGCGTTTTGTGTTATCCAAGAATCAAGATAGTGATCCATTACTTTTGATTGTATGTCTCCATTAGATTAATCCCCATCATTTTTCACACACATGTTTTTTTGATTGTATAAATTATTTAATGTTTGAATCTTTGATTGTAGATTTGGCGAATAAAGAGGTGCATTCATGGTTTGAATTAGGGTTGTATTCTTTTTAGGGTAAGTTAGTTTGAAAAGATATATTAAATTAGAGAGTAAGGCACAGATAAGTGGAGGGATGAGTGGTTCGAAAGTGGAGGGGTCTTCAGCTCCTGTGCTTCGTAGAGATCCGTATGAGGTTTTGAGCGTTTCTCGGGATTCTTCTGATCAGGAGATTAAAACTGCTTACAGGAAGCTTGCTCTCAAGTAATCTCTCTGATTCCCTATTATTTTTGTGATTATTTGATATGCCTATAGTTTATAAGTTTCTTAGGGTGTTTTTGGTTTTGTTTGTCAAGATTTAGGTATAGTTTTGAAGTGATCTTTCGGGAAAATAGGGGCAATTTAACTCTTAAGCAAAAATTGTGTTTACCTGTTATGTATGTATGTATTACACAAAGTATGTCTGATGAGCTTGATCTATCTAGTATATCTCCTAAATTCTAAATAACTTAATTGCAACAATGTTTTGAAAAATAATAATGTAGAATGTTGAATTATGAGATTTATATGGTCAAAGATGAAAAATGGAGGTGGTGTTACTAATCGATATATAACAATTTCGATGACTCAAAAAAAATTCCAAGTGATATTTGCAACAGCTTTCTAGCTTTGACAAGTGAATGTCAAACAGGTATCATCCTGACAAAAATGTCAACAATCCTGAAGCTTCGGAACTTTTCAAAGAGGTTGCATATTCTTATAGTATATTGTCCGATCCAGAGAAAAGAAGGCAATATGACAATTCTGGGTTTGAGGTACTTCCGTTTTTATACCTTTCTCATACATGAACTGTTTAGGGAGATTTAAGCTATGACAGTTTTAGTTTTGAGCACTTGTCCTATTAATATCAATAGGATTCTCTCATGTGTATAAACCAAAGGCAGAGAAATAGCAACAAGATCGCTGGTGCTAATCATTGACCTTAGTATTGAACTAATTTTGCAAATTAAGAAAATAAACTGAGAGGGGTAATGGGACACAGTTACTAATTGACTCCTATGGTACTGCACTGGACTAACCATTCATACGTCAATTAAACTCTACGTATAGTAACTAATTAATGCCCTTTCAAGGGTAAACTAACAAGTATTTTTAACACATAATAGATTGTACTTCAAGACTCTTGCTGTTGGTAGATAATTCTTTGTGCATTCAACACACTTTAGAGAAACCGTGATTTCTTTTTTAACAATTAAACACTGGAATTACTTAATATATTAGTTGGTCAAGGGTGTTATTGCTTTGTTTTTTTAAGGAGCCTTTACATCTGCAGAGTGATCATATAGCTGTCGTCCATCTTGTAGATGTTATGTCATCCTAATTTTGTCTAGAGAACAAGTAACTTCCTTGAGATGAACTCAAAAAGGACAAAATAATAATCAAATTTAGGACTCTGTGTGATGCCCCTTTTACAAATACTAAATAGTTTTTCTGATATACTCAATCAATTTATTTGTTAGACCTTTTACTACTAAGTATTGCTCGTAAAAAATACGTATTGTATATTATTTCCCACTCTGTGCAAGTTACATGTATAACAAACCTTCAGGCTCGAAGTGTATATAAGATTAAGATCAATAGAACATTATGTATAAGGCGATATTATACGCCACAAAATTATGTACATAATTGTGTAATTGCTTACCCCCCAGATCTCTAGCCCTGCAGTGGGTGCTCAAATTGAGTAAGACTATAAATATTTGTCAAATTCAAGTGCAAATGAAGTTGAAGAAATTTTAAGTTTTGAATGTAAGCATAAGGTGTGGAGTTTGTAGTTAGTTTCTTCATGTTGATAGGTAGGGAAACGTACTCCTGGACATAATTTGTGTATTTCATAATTCTATGATGTACGCATGATATGATATGGTAGTGATCGCTTCTTTACCTTGATTGTGCAAGGATCATGTCCTAGTTAGTGGATTGAATATGGCCATGTACATACAGTGTTCACTCTGCAGTTTACACAGACTCAAATAAAGAGATTTAGGGTTCTCCATGTGCTGTTAATAAAAAATTGTAATATATTTCTCATATCAGCTGAGACTATGCAAGTAGGCTTGATTTGTAGACCAAGCTTGCAGCCCATTTGACAAAGCCAATCTCAAGTACTTAACATACTTCTGTAGTTTGACCCCCTATAAAGTTTATTTTGTTATAGCGTGTAACTGACCATATGACAGCAATAGTTTTAAAATTGTTCAGCCCTTCGTTAGATACTTTACTTAGTGCTCTGTAGACATTGGAGGGTTGAATATTTTTCTTTTTACGACTTGTAGCCAAATATTGGGAGCTTAGACAACATGAAGAAGTGCTATTTGCACTGTTGCACATTAAGAATGGATCTTTAAATCATGCATTTGTTCTACTAGTGGTAGATTAGTCAATCTGTGTCAAAGTGGAAGTCGTTGATTCAGTGATTTTGTGAGAGTTTACTTACAGAAATTTTTTCCAGTTTTTCTTTTTCCAATTTTCTAAAATTTTCTCACTTTTCTATTTCTAAGAAAATTATTGAAAAATGAGAAAACATGTTCCAAATTAACTTAAACAAAAAAGTAGAAAATATACATGAACACTTCTCAATTGGAAATATATAATTTTTTTATATAATCAATGAACAATCATAAATAATGTTATTGTCAACAAAAATTTTATTATGAAAACTTGTTTTTAAATTATTTAGTTATATTTATATAGTTTTCAATATTTGTATTATATATCAACTTATTATGTTAACAATTTATTTATGATTACTTCATTAATATAAAACTTTTAAATTTTATGCGAGTTTGTTTTGTCTTTATTTTAAAACAAAAGTATTAATATTAATAATATTCATGTATTTCCAGAAAAAAGCAATATAATAATATATTATGCATATATCTTATATAAAAAGGTAGTGAATGTGTGTATATTAGGGTTAGAACGTGGATATTAGGTTAGAACGTGGGTGTTTTCTGTTTTCTTAGATTAGAAAACAATAAAATGCTGTTTTCCAGAGTTTTCTCGTTCCTAGGTATAAATCAGAAAACCGTGTTTTCCATTTTTCTAGTTTTCATTTTAGAAAATATGCAAGTTGAACACATTCAAAATTTTTTATTTTCTAAGAAAAGTTTTCTGGAAAACTAGTGAAGTAAACAACCCCTTAGTATTCTGTTCTGATTTCCTAATTACATATCAGTGTGTAACTTCACTTTTTACATTGCTGCACTTCATGATTATCTTTATAATTATTGCATTCTAAATTTCTAATAATATTGTACTAGCATCGGTGTATGACAAAGAGCCTGTCTGAAACACGAGGCTCTATATTAATATAACATAAGTAATTAGGGATTGTTGGCCCTGAGGATGACCTCATGAGACATGCCTGAGGTTAAAAGAAAACAAGTGTAGTATAGGGGTATTTTTGTAAATACATGGGTCGTGTTAATATTTACAAATTTGCCCTTAAAATATTACAGTATAAAATTAAAATGTCATAACCTCAGGTAATTATTACCTGAGGACAACCTTAGGTACAGTTTTCTCTAAGTAATTATTAAATAAAAATTAACATATACAAAATTAAAAATAATTTGGATTGAACATGGGTAGAATGTTATGATATGATTTTAAAAAGTTCATGGTTTTTTTTTTCAGCTGTAATAGTATAGTAATTATGTATTACAAGTAATCATAAAAAAATTAACATTATTATAATTGTTATAGGATTAAAAGTATGTCTTATATACAATTTGAAGTATATGGAATATTATAATATCAAAGACTAAATAATCCATAATATCATTATTTTAACTCGACCAATGACCGACTAACTAACTACCACCACTTTGTAATGTTTTGACTATAATAGAATAGTATAGTATAGATTTAACTAACTGTTGCTAATTGTCTTCTTTTCTGATAATGCTGGCCATTGGTTGTTTTCAATAGGCTATTGATGCTGACGGCATGGATATGGAAATTGATTTATCTAATCTTGGAACTGTCAACACTGTGTTTGCCGCATTATTCAGGTAGATTTCTACCTGAATTTTTAGGGATTAGGGTTCATTTATTACATATATGTTTGCTAATCAATTTATTTGCTATTAGCAAGCTGGGTGTTCCTATCAAGACTACTATCTCTGCTAATGTCCTTGAAGAAGCAATGAGCGGAACCGTGACAGTCAGGCCCCTTCCAGTTGGATCATCAGTTAGCGGAAAGGTGTATATTTTTTATAGTTTTATAAATTCATGATTTCCAAATGTATTTATTTTCTCTATGCTCGTCTAACAGGTAGAAAAGCAATGTGCCCACTTTTTTGGCATTACTATAAGTGAGGAACAAGCGGAGGCAGGGTTAGTAGTTCGAGTTACTTCAGCTGCACAAAGCAAGTTCAAGGTATGTTGCATTCTTAATGAAATTATTTGACACTGCCGCATCTCTCCACCATAATTTTTTGAAGAAAGAACCCTAATTTTTTCCAGCGGCATGTTAATGCATGCATGTGCCTGTTGTTTGCAGTTGCTATACTTTGAACAAGATGCCAATGGAGGCTATGGTTTGGCTTTACAGGTACTATATTTTTAGTTACATGGTTTGTTATTTGTGTTCAGTTTTACAATATCTTGATCTTGTTATCACCAATAAAAGGTTTGATTTAGAGTTTTGTATTTTATAATTTTGATAATGATACTGAAGTCCCAAACTAGCAATAATTCTATATGCTTGTAAAAAAGATTGGATGTAAAATACATGAACTTTTTTCAGATATGATGGTACAATTTTAACTTTGTATCACCGTAGTGTACCAATTTTGTTTTACATATTGGGTATATGTAGATAGGGTCTTACTCCAATGAGAACCCCCTATTGTGAGATGTGAGATATGAGATCTAATCCTATCCACCCATTTAAATACATCTTATTCATCTCTCACCATTCATTTTAATAATTAATATTTAAAATTTTTAAAAATTCACCATCTTCTTTTTAATTCAACCACCCATCAACAACCACCACCACCACCACCGACTCCATTTCCGGCCAACACCACCTCCGGCGACCACCAGAAAATCACCACCGGAAAATATAAAATCACCACTGTCAAATCAAAAATCACTACCGGAAAATGAAAAATTACCACCTAAAAATGAAAAATCACCGCTAAAAACCGAAAATCACCAGATTCCGCTACTATTGTTTCCCACCAGATCTGGCCAGTCACCAACTCCGATCACTTACCAACATAATCACCACCACGTCATCATAAATCATTACTAATCACCATCAATCAACATTAAAATCACTTTATTAAACACCCCAAAACACCACCTTCAATTTCCACCACCACAACATCAACCATCACCACTACTCTAATATCACACCATCTTCATCACTACCATGCATCAACACCAAAATCACTAATATTTAAAATATAATCATTGTAAATCCGAGTTCGGTCAATTAAAGTTTCATCGATGAAAAATAAAATCAGAGTTCAGATCTGAAAGTGGGGCGAAGTGAATGATTGGGGCAAGAGGCGGTGAAAGAAGTGGAGAGATACGGATTCCGACAGCCATTAGCTCAGGAAGACGGGGAGAGAAGGAAGGAATGGGGAAAGAGAGGGAGAGGGGATCTCTGGGAATTTTTCACGGCGGCGGCCGGAGTTGATAACGACGTCGATGAAAGCTGGGGGTACAGATTAGAAAGTGGGAGGAGATGAAAGAGACGAGGGATGAAATGAAAATTAAAATATAAATCTGTGGTTAGGATTTAATCTAGATATAAATAATGTGTGGCTGAGATTAGATCTCAGTTCTCACAAAAATTTGGGTTCTCATTTGAGCAATTGCCTATGTAGATATATCTGGATAACTACTATATATGTTATGTTCAACTTGTTGATTTACGGATCACTGATCAGGGTATTCGTCCAGTAGTCATCTTTTTTGCTGGCCTGTTAACTCGATTAGTCTGGGCATGATAATAATCTTATATGGTACTTATATGCTGAGTACTAAGCTTAGGTCGTTCTACTATTTTTGTCTATTGGGCTAACTAAAATTTGGAGAAGAATAATTTCAGAGTTTGGAAAAACTTGGAAATCTCTGTAATGGTTCATATTAGCCTAAGTATTTTCAGATCAACAGCTGTGACCGGTATGGCCTATACATATTGTTCTCATATAATTCGAGCGTTTATTAAAATTAATTCATTTGCAACTTAAATTGTAACTACCTTGACCATAATTATACTTTTCCTCATTAAAGGTTTTCTCTTCTTCGATAACTGTCATTTTAGTTTTAACATCTAGACGTTCTTGGGTTTTGAGAGAAAATGAAAGGTGGTATATTAGATTCTAGATAACAGTGTAATCCTAGATTCATGCTACTGCTAGACAACAAAAAATGGACTGCAAATAATGACGTGCATCTATTTAGATAAGTTTTCAGTAAAGCAGTTTATTCTTACTTCTGTTGAAGCATTTTAGAATAAGCTGTACCTAGATACAGGAAATAGAATTTCATAGTTAGATTTTAAAGATAAAATATGGCCATGAGATGCCGAGCAAGGTAGTTAAATCCAAAGGGTTTTTATTGATCGAAAGAGACTAATGGTGATTTTTTTTTGTGCAGGAAGACAGCGAGAAGGCAGGAAAGGTTACAGCTGCAGGGATGTACTTTTTACATTTCCAAGTTTACAGAATGGATTCAACCGTAAATGCGGTATGCAAGTTCAGTTGTCAATTTACTACTACTCCAAACATTTTTTGCACAATCCATCTTGAACCAATGAGTTTAATATTTTATTGGGCTGCAGTTAGCAATGGCCAAGGACCCCGAGGCAGCTTTCTTTAAAAGGTTGGAAGGCCTACAACCTTGTGAAGTCTCAGAATTAAAAGCTGGAACTCACATATTTGCTGTCTATGGTGCGTAAGTTCTTCTTTTCTTTCCCTTTTGTTTTTCCAATTCCATATTTTTTTGTATATGATGTCAGAGCCCCAGGAAGAGCGGAGTTAGTTAGCACTAAAATTTGGTGACCTATGCAGGTGACAACTTTTTTAAAACAGCTAGTTATACAATTGAAGCTCTTTGTACCAAGTCATACGAGGAAACAACAGAGAAGCTCAAGGACATTGAAGCTCAAATCCTGAGAAAGAGAAATGAGCTACGCCAATTTGAAACGGAGTATAGAAAGGTAACAGAATTAAGCCGTCTATTGTGTTATATGTATAGCCATATAAAGCTTGCTCATGCATTTGACGTTTGTAGGCATTGGCACGCTACCAAGAAGTGACTAACAGATATAGCCAAGAAAAGCAGACTGTAAGTTCTCTCTCAAAGCCTTGTGGCTGTCTGTAATTCATACTATGTTTTTAAAAACTATGGATTCAATGTTACAGTAAAAGTAATATTATGTTGAAATAGCTCAAAGTAAAGTGGAACATCAAGTAAACGATGCGGAGACGTTCTTCACAACTCAAAAACAATGAATATTTTCGCTGTTTATGCATTACTTTTCAGATTACCACTCGATCATCCTTTTTACTACAATAGAAAACATCAAAACATTACCTTGCAGATGGTGTTTTCTTATTGCATGTTAATGGTGCTTGTGCCTTGTGAAAGACCTACCTAAAAAAACGACATCTTGTATGGAAGTGGATGTTCCTTTTGTAAGTGCTCGTTTAGCCAGTTTTACTTGGGATTATCTTATTGGTCATAGTTTCACGTAGATCTCAGTTTATAATACTCGAAAAGTTTTTTTTTGCTAATTGATTACACACGCACACGCCAGGGGTCCCGCAAGGGGGTACAAGAGCTCAACCATTGCACCAACACTTCGTTGGCAATAAGTTTTTTTTTGGTTCAAGAATTAATACATGTTTTTTCTGGAGAATATTCTCCTCTTTAATGTTGGGTAGAAAATCTGGTTACTTGTGAATTGGTGATGACGTGTGTGATTTTATCACCATTCGGTGCTAATAATGACATGTGATAAATTTTATCTCCATTTTTTGATAATTAAAACAGGTTGATGAGTTACTTAAACAACGAGACAATGTACATTCCACCTTCACAGTTAACAAAACTGTTCAGAGTAGTTCTAGTGTTAGTAACGGTAGTAGTAGCAATGCACCTGGTGAAGATTATAGGGCTGAGAGCCCCGGGGAAGATGGGAGCTCTGATGGGAAAGATAAGTCCAGCAAAAAGAAATGGTTCAACCTTGGCGGTTCAAAAGCATCAGATAAAAAAAATGGCTGAGTCTGAGTTGGTAATTGCTCTATTCAGATCTTTGCCTTGCACTTAAAAACTTGGGCTCAAGCTTACTGCCTGATTTCCTGAACTTGTGGGTTTGTATCTGCCTTGTGTGGTCACCTTCACTACTTTTCGTCCAATCTTTTTATTCAAAAATATAGCAGTTACACTTGCATTTAAATTTGTATTTGTATTTTTGATTCTCAGGTTTATTGTAAGATAATAGAATACATAATTTAGTGTACCTTGAATGTTAGTTTTTATTATTTTCCATTAATAGAAAAAGAGAAAAACTTCGTTGTTATTATGTATAAAAAATATCGGTTTGCTGACAAGATGTTTAGCCTCAATACAGGTAAATAATCTCATCCTCGATCAATACAGGAAAAAGCAGGCATAGAGGAGGAGTTTTCTCAAGAACTCATTCAAAATGATACCTATGGTTATCGAGCTATCGAACTTGTCTCAGTTTCTGCAAGTTGAAGTTTGTGTAAAGAACAATTCAATTAAGCTATACTTCAGATACCTCTCAATCAAATTTACAAACTTACGTGGCATCGGATCTTCACAAATAAATTAAGTACCACCAACACGAGCCCAGTCAGCACGAAAACTTAATATACAATCGCTGAAACATTACCCTGATCTGGGGAAAAAACAAATGACATATATATGAAGCAGGCACTAATTTAACTTGTCAAGTAGGTTAAACAATAATATAAGAGAAGGAGAAAGCTAACTTAGTTTATCTGCTTGGAGACCCGGTTTTTAAGAATGTGTTTGTATATACAAATACACATGGATCCACAAGTGTCCAATATGTAAATTAGCAAGATAGAACCAACATTTATTTTATTCCTTCAGGCTCCATCTTGACTTGTACTGAACTGTCCGGGGACAAGTACATCCCAGAACTAAACATTGTTTTTCTCGTATATAGACCCTGGACCTGGAGCCTCTTCATCAACTTGAGCACTTGGCTGTTAACTAGCATTGATATAAGCTCAGGTTACTATCAATTAATTATCCAAGTCCCACATCTACATGCCTCATTTGTCTACAAAAGCACACCAATAATTATTACTCCCATTCACCCCTTTTTTTCTTTATTTCTTGACAGTATTTATTTTTAAAATTTATTTTTTTTAATTAAACTTTAAATGAGCCCAGTTAAATAGCTCAAGTGAGGCTATAAGTCATATTTGTTAAAAAAATTTAAAATTTAAATGTTAATTTTTTTAGAAGAAAAAAAAATTAAAATAATTTTTGATATGTTAAAATGCGTGTCCGTCAGGGTATAATACTAAATGACCAACTAGAGTGATAGAGGAAGTACCTTAATATTATTCGCTCAATCTCATTTGATAGTTAATATTATCTAAATTATGTGAGGGGGGATTTTAACAATGTTTTTTTATATGTACATTTTTTGCCATGTTTGTAAAACAATTAATCATAATGTAATGATTTTTAACATAAACAGGATCATGCATGAAACCAAAGTTAATTTAATAGTATCTGTTTGGACATATAATGAGTTTTGTGCCGTTTTGCGTCTACTAATGCAATTGCTAAGTGGTAGCCCTGCGAGCATATAAGAATTTTTAAACCATGCTAGTCATGTGCAGATGTCCGCCGATCAGTGTGTTTTACATACATGTTCTGTGGTGTTTATATAGCCGCTCAAGCTACTATAACACTACTTTGTTTCATTATATAATCCGCTGCCTCAGCCTCAAGATTTTAAAAAAATGCACATTAAATTTGTCCCATTGATTGACCAAGTCACCTCCCATAATTATCTCAAATCACGGGATTACTATTACTGCATGCCCACTTATATATCAAACTGATCTAAACATAATTAAAATTCATTAAACATGCATGCTTTTTTCTTTTGCAACCAAAAAATACGCCTAGTTTAACATTATTAATCCATGTAGACATTCTACACATCAGATTCAACTTTCAATTAATGCTTTGCTATTGCATCTAGGGGCCATCCGCTGCGATGGTTGATTAAATTATTAATTCTATAAAACTAGTTGGTAATCCGTGCAAAACTCGGGTCAAAATTAAAAATAATAGTATCATATTAGTATTTGTATAAAATTGAAACTCATAATCGGTGCAAAATACAGATCTAAATATAATAAATAAAATGTTGTTAAAATATGTAGTTAAAAAAATCGAAACTAAGTATAGCTCTAAAATTTCACCGTATAGTTGTAATTATGCATGCACATAATTATTTACTTATATATACAAATATGACATGTTAACTTACTAATACGATTATTTTAAAATAAACTGACACTTGGATGTTCAGCAACAAATAAAAATTGAAGGAAAATAAAATTTACAGAGAGTGAAAGTTAATTTTTGTCAGTTGATATTTTATTACATAAAATTTTAAAAATAGTTGTATAATTTTTGAGTGAGTACCAAGATTTGGGACCTAAACATGGTTTCGATTATTAGTATAGATAGTTGATAGTTGATATCCCGTGCAAAATACGGGTCCGAGACTAAAAATATCGAATTAATATTTGTAGAAAATTTTTCATAATCTATGCGAAACAAAAATTAAAATTAATATATTAATATCAAATATTAAAATTGGTACTTGCAAAAAATAGTTATGTGGTTAAAAAAAATTGAATCAGTTATGAAATTTCCACTATAATTCTAGTTTTGCATTGTTTTACTTGATATAGAAATTTAACATATTAGTTTTATTTTTGTGAAACAAATTGTATCTATATCTTACGAGCCAAATATATGTTCTTTAGATAATTTAATATTAATTAATATTATTTGATAATTATCTTATAATTAGCTTTTTCAATATAGTTTATTTATTATTACCTAATTATCCATAAAAATTAATTTACAAATTAAAAGTAAATAGATGTTATTAAACTTAATTTAATATTACTTAATATAATCTAAATACAACCCATAAATTTGTTATTGTTAAAATATATTTTTTAATTTTAAGTAAATAAACATTGTGATGGACAGTAACTAATACGATCGTTAAATCAATAATTTTCAGTTTAAAAGTTAATAAATGTTACTAAAGTCATTTGCTATTACTTAATTATTTTTAAAATAATATTATCCAATTTAAAAGTAAATTGGCACTAGGATTGACACTAACTAATAGAAAATAAATTTACAGAGAATATAAGTCAATTCGTGTTAATAGTTAATTTATAGTTAGTAGTTTTTCAAAATAAAAGTAAATATATGTTATTTAATTAATTTAATGTAACTTAATAAATTTTTAATATAATTTATAAATAAATAAAGTTTACAGAGAATATAAGTCAATTCGTGTTACTAATTTACTTAGTAGTTTGCAAAGAAAATAAAATTTACAAAGAATAAAAATCGATTTGTGTTAAAAACAAAGTTTATAGAGAATATAAATTAACTTATGTTACCAAAATTTGATATTTTGGTACTTTTAGCACAAAATTATACATGTTTCGCTTATTAATAAAGAGCACGGATTTGCTAAATTTGTAAGTTGGTATAGTTAAATGGGATTATCCTTTTTTTTCCTAATAATAGATGATTGGTTTTGCCAATAAATTTAATACAAAAAATTAATATGAATATGGCTAATTATATAACTCTATTTGTATTTTTTGATTTTAAAATTTCTCTGTTGGCGAAAATTTTTCAGTAACAAATCTATACTATACTATTATAAGCAGAACACTCTCTATTTGGTAGTCGGTTACTCGGTACAGTTGTTTGGTACCACAAATAACAACCGTCAGATCTAAAATCAGAAAGATGAGAACCGTTAGATACAATAATAAAATATTATTATATTAATATTTAACCTGCTCTCATGGATTCATGATTCGAACCCCGTCAAGGGCTTATTATATTTAAACTTTTATATTCTTTATTTTAACAATTTCTACATATTCAGCGCTCGAGTCCCGTGAACAACATATTATATTATATTATTTATTTTCAGTGAAGTCTCAAATTATTATAAAATATATATTATTATAACTTATTATGTTCTTCAATTTATTTTTCAACTATTGAAAATTATATTATAAACTATATTATTAAAAATTATCAAATATTAAAAAGAATCCGTGCATAGCACGGTTATAGGCTAGTATTAATTTAATAGGATATAAGGCTGTACCCCCATAAAATAATTGCTTACATGAATCTAGTTGAGGAGAGTTCAAATCTAATTCACATGACCTAAAGCTAACTCCACCAAATACAAACTTTGTAATATTTAAAGTAGGTTAGGTTGTCACTTGAAATACATGGACGGACTTGTTTGAGTCATACCCACATTGTTTGGAATATTAAAAACACTTAAAATGTACATATCTCAAAAAGGAGATTTCAACTTGAAGTAGTGCATACACTTATGGTTTTATTATATTATTCTTTTTAGAATCCTTCCAAAAGAAAACAAAATTTAAATAGAAAGATGATTAGAAAGCTAATGGCGAGTCGTATTACGAAAGGATGATCATGTAGTTAATTAAGCTTTTGTTTCGTTGGTTGGATAATTGTCCTTGATAACCACAACTTGGTGGGCCTTTGCTAGGATTTGCAAGATCTTAAAATCATAATATGGGCATCATCTCTAATCAAATACAGTATTAAACAAATCCAAAGCATGATTATTGTCCCATCAAAAAGTGAATTAGTTTGATAGATTAACTAGGGTAATGCATGGTGGAAACCATTACTCACACTCTATAAAAATTGTTTATAGACACTTGTTAGTCAATGAACATGTTTGGGAAAGTTGGATTGAGACATAATTAATCACTAATCTCCATCAGCTAGCTGGCTAGCTTATAGCTATACTTGCAATTAAACTTGTTAATTTACTTTAGCAATTAAGAAAGAGAAAGATATTCAGATATAGCTGGTTTAATTGTTACTTGTGAGACTTTGAGCACAAATTAAGCAGTCGTGGCCCCAGAAACACTAACGAAATACATAATTTAGTTTGAACAGTTAGATACCTACTGGATGCACAATTGCAGCTTCACATGTTTGTTTCCCTTCATCAGTGGGGTGACCATGTGCATTACGACAGAACTATATATGTTCTGTGTATGGATCTTCTTTATGTTTTTATGTAGTAAATAGCTTTTGGGTAGCCAGACAGCAATGCTGCATGCAGTATGCCACTCCCGAGCCTAGCATGTTTCAATATATTAAATGCCAAGGAATTTAGTTTTCATGTTTCATGTTCCCGAGATAAAAGAGCATATATAGCCTTTGGTAGGGCATAAAATATTTGCTAGAAAGTTAACAAGTTTTTCCAAGCATAACATGAGCCATCTAGAGCTATATTATCATCAGGGATTCGAGTTGGTTCTTAATTAATTACTCAAGACTTTCATGTTTTTATTAGACCATCAAAAAGTATAAACTTGATGATAAAAATTCACTTCTATACCAAAAAAATGAAGGTATCACAAAAAAAAGTTGAATAGACATCATATGTTAGACATCGGTCAAATGTGTCACCGATATCTAAACTGTTATAGACATCATCCCGCAAAAATGCGATGTTTATGTTGTTAATAGACATCGCTTTATTTAGAACCGATGTCTATATTTTGAAAAAAAATGAATGCGGCAAAACCCCCCTTCTTTCTACCCTAGCCAATTTCCCCCCTTAACGAATTCACTCTCCCTCTCTTCAGACAAATTAATTAAAAAAATCTAAACTAAAAACTAAAAACTAAAAATGCCCTCTCTCTCAAACTCTCTCTCCCTCGTCAATCTCTCTCAAACTCTCTCTCCCTCTCCCGTCACCGGTTCTCTCCCACTTAAACTCTCTCTCCCTCTCTCTCACTCGCCATCTCTCTCTCTCGTCCGTCTCAACCTCTCTCTAAAACACACAAACTGTCTCTCTCTCTCTCTCGCTCTCAAACTCTCACCGGAGTCTCGCCCTTGTTTTGCCGTGGTCTCGGTCGTACTCTCTCCGACCTCTCACCGCTGCTCCAATCTACTCAACCAAAGCAACTGCGCTCACTCTTTGTACTCTCACATTTGCACTCAAATTAGGTTTATTTCTCCTCCTTTTTTATTTTATAAACTTGAATTACCCTGCATGTTAACCATTAATTTAGAATTTTGAAAACCCTGGATTTGAAAATTGTGTGTTTTTTAAATTGAAACCCTAGATTTGAAAATGGGGGGTTTTTAAAATTGAAACCCTAATTTATACTAGGTGGATGTTGCTCTGTAATTATCTTGTTACTTTTAAATTTTGGTTTTGATTTTACATTTGTTTAATTTTAATTGTGCTTAATTGTATCTCTCTGTTTTGACATCTGTAATTACTTATAGGATAATTGTATTTTAATTGTATCTCTCTATTTTTCAGTGTTGTTCTGTTAGCAATGAATTAGGATAGTGGTATAAAAATATTGATAACAATTTTGTCAATTGTTATCCTAATTTATGTTTGATATTTATGTTTTACTTGTTTTATTTTAAAATTAGACAGTGGTACAAAAAAACAGTAGGAATATAATAAATAATATGGACAAGTCTTGGAAGCCGATAGGGATTATTTGCAATATGAGATTGGTGTCAAAAATTTCTTGATATTTGCCGAGAAAAATGCTAAAAACCCAAAAAAAATACCTTGCCCTTGTGCACACTGCGTTAACTTCAAAAAAATTACTGTCAAGATAATCAGGGGTCATCTTTATGAATCTGGTTTTAGTTTAGGATATTTGGATTGGATTTGGCATGGAGAAGGGGTTGCTAGTAGTACTAAGTCATCAGTTGGTAGTACTTGTCCTGCTAAAAAGCCCACACCCCCTTCAGAAACATATAATGTATGTCAAGAAACCTATAATGATGATGAAGATTGGGATAATGAATCTGATGACTTTAAGAGGTATGTTGTTGATGCGGACCAACCGCTTTTTGAGGGAAGCGAGTGCACTAAACTAGAGCCAGTCCTCATATTACATAATTGGAAGGCTAGGTTTGGAGTTAGTGATAAAGCCTTTATCGATCTTCTTGAATTAGTTGGCTCTTTTCTTCCTAAAGAACATGTGCTTCCGGGTAGTATGTATGAAGCTAAGAAAACCATAACTGATTTAGGACTTGAGTATGTCAAAATCCATGCTTGTCCAAATGACTGCGTGTTATACAGGGGACCAGCTGCCGAGTCTTTATCTGAATGTCCCAAATGCCATCTTTCTCGCTGGAAAATTGGAAAAGATGGTGAAGTTAGGGTTAATGTTCCAGCCAAAGTGATGTGGTATTTTCTGATAATCCCTAGATTTAAACGACTGTTTAAATCTGCTGTTACTGCTAAATTAATGAGTTGGCATGCGGAGAATCGATCTAAAGATGGAAAGATGCGTCAACCATCTGATTCTCCTGCTTGGCGAAATGTAGATTGTAGGTGGCCCGAGTTCGGTAGCGAGGCTAGAAATATACGCTTAGGATTAGCAGCCGTTGGTATAAATCCACACAACAATGGATTAAACAATCGGTATAGTTGTTGGCTGGTCATGTTAGTATTGTATAATCTTCCTCCATGGTTATGCATGAAGAGGAAGTTTATGATGTTATCGACATTGATTTCTGGCCCGTATGAGCCTGGAAATAACATTGACATATATCTACAACCAATGATCGATAATTTAAAAAAATTATGGGAGGAAGGGGGAACCAAATGTGTATGATGCACATAGCAAACCTGTCTTCACTTTAAAGGTAGTTCTGATATGGACAGTAAAAGACTTCTCGGGATACGGAAATCTGTCAGGCTACATAAATAAGGGGTATAAGGCTTGTCCAGTATGTGGTGATAACACTGTCGCTAGATATTTAAGTAATAGTAGGAAAATGTGTTATCTAGGCCATCGTCGGTATTTAGATGAACATCATCCTTATAGGAGGCAGCGGATAGCATTTGATGGACAACAAGAACTTGGTTACGCACCTGAGCCACTTAGTGGATAAGAAGTGTTAATGCAACAGCAGCAACTTGAATTTAGTTTTGGGAAGGGGGGGAGGCGAAAAAGGTAGAGTATGCATGGAAAAAGAAATCAATTTTCTTTGAATTGGAATATTGAAAATTTCACCACGTGCGTCATTGTTTAGATGTTATGCACATCGAGAAGAATGTGTGTGATAATATAATTGGGACACTACTTAATATGAAATACAAGACTAAGGACAGTATTGCCTCTCGTCTTGATATAACTGATATGGGTGTAAGGACTGATTTAGCTCCTGAAATAGGTGAAAAGAGGACATACTTACCTCCCCCTTTTACTTTGTCTAAGAAAGAAAAAAAACTATGTTGACATCATTGTCTAATATGAAACTTCCATATGGACATGCATCAAATATCATAAACTGTGTATCACTGATTGATATAAAGTTGTATGGGCTGAAGTCGCACGACTGCCATATCCTACTCCAGCAGTTACTACCGGTTTGTATTCGTTCCGTGCTTCCAAAAAATGTTAGGGTAAGTATAATAAGATTATGCTTTTTTCAACACCTTGTGCAACAAAGTCGTAGATGTGTCAAAATTGAGTAAACTCCAAGCAGATTTGATTTTGACCTTATGCGAGTTGGAAAAAATATTCCCTCTATCCTTTTTCGATGTTATGGTACATCTCACAATCCATTTAGTAAGGGAATTGCGGTTATGCGGACCAGTTTTTTATAGATGGATGTTTCCATTTGAAAGATTTAATAAAATATTAAAGAGCTATGTCCGAAACCGATTTTATCCGGAAGGTTGTATAGCTGAAGGCTATCTGAAGGAAGAATCAGTCGAGTTTTGCACGGGGTTCTTTAGCGAGAGTAGTAGAACTGCAGGTCTTCAGAAAGATGATGACAAGTTTTCCGGTCCAGTAGGTCGTGTGACAATGAAGTCTGTTGCCGAAAAAGAACGAGATGAGGCACATCTCGTGGTCCTTCTTAATAATCCTGAAGTGGAACCATACATTCGGTAAGTAAAATATTTATAAGTATATTTATAAGTGTATTAGTTATTTTTAGTAGGTGGCTCATTCTATGTACATGCAATATTTTCAGATTGCATAAGGAACACTTGAAAAGAATTTACCAAGGAAAAAAGAAGAGTGTACAGTGGCTTTTGGGAGAGCACAATCGACAATTTCCCGATTGGTTTCAACAAAAAGTTAATTTATATTCTTTTTTTATTTTATTACAAATTTATGCAAGTCGTGCATTTAATTGAAATTAACTTTTATGCATCCTTACTTTACTTGTAGGTAAGTATAGAAATGAGGGAAAATTCTGAAGCCGTATCTGAAACAATTAGATGGTTGACTGGAAAGCCTTCATTTTTAGTGCTGACGTACGAAGGCTATATTGTTGACGGGGTCCGTTACCATACGAAGGAGCGAGATAATGCTAGGGTAGTTCAAAATAGTGGTGTTTCATTAGTTGCTAGGACAGTCCAAGTGTCTAGTGCTAAGGATATAAATCCCGTAGAGTGTGAGTTAACATTCTAGAAGATTGTACAAGAAATCTGGGAGTTAGATTACCACACATTCAAGGCCCCTTTATTTTTGTGTACATGGGCAGCCACTGATAGAGGAGTCAAGTCTGATGATCTTGGTTTTACGCTCGTGAACTTCAATTGACCAGGCCATAAATAGGACAAATTTGCCTCTGTTGACAAGGTCAGCCAAGTCTTTTATGTCGAGGATCCATGTGATGCGAATTGGTCAGTTGTGTTATCGTCAACAACTCGAGATTATCATGACGTGTACAATGAAGATGTGGAAGAAGAGACCTCCTGGAATCCTCCCCCATTCTGTGATGATATCCCTATGTGTGATCCTACTACTTGTAATGATGATGCAAGTGTTAGCAATAAAAGACAAAATGTAGAGGGTATTTGGGTGAAAAAGTCATAGAATTATAATTATTATGACTTGTACTTGTTTAATTAGTTGTATTAAATTAAATTTCAATGAACTCTCTTTTTTGGCTCCCCGATTACATTTTGTAGTTATAATTATTGTATTATGTGATAGAATTACGTGTATTTACACCTTTTTGGCTCCCTGATTATAATGACTTGTACTTGCACTTTGTTTCATTATAATGTTTTGATTTTGCTATAAGTTTAATGTTATAATTATTTTGCTTTTTCATAATAATTAGCCTTAAATTTTAGGTATTTTTCATAATAATTAGCCTTGAAGTTATGTTAGAATTCTAAGTATTTTTCATAATAATTAGCCTTAAATTTTGCATAATATTGTGGAATTATAGCATAAATGTGTACTTGTTTTAATTTTGATAGCTTGTCTAGATTGAAGGAAGACGAGATAAATGGCACCGAAAAAGCAAAAGAAATCAGCAAAGGCAGGCTCAAAAAATAAAACAGAAAATGCATCAGAACCCGAGGTTAGAGCATCTGGTACTTGTGATAATCATGAACCCAAGGCATCAGAACCTCAACTGGAGGAGTCCGAGAAACCCGCAGTTACCTCAACTGGTGCAGTGACAAGAAGTTCTGGAGGTACTCGAGGGGTATGCGCAATGCACAAAGTAATTGTGAAGAAAGCGCGTGGGAAAAAATTTAAAGTCACATGTGATCACTGGGGAATTCCTAACGGGGAAACCAGGGCTCAACTGCAGTCCTATATCGGTATGTTGGTCAGGATTACAATTCCAATTGATATTGCTAAATGGACAAGTGTAGATCCTGAATTAAAATCAAAGATTTGGAGAGATTTTCAGGTACTCCACAACCCCTTCAATTTTTTTTGCACTTGTTCTGTTAATTTCTTAATTTAAAATTATTATTATTCCTTGTGTTTTTTGCCAGTCAACATTCAAAGTTGGTTCACACTGTGAAGACATTGTCCTAAAGTCTGCGGGCTCTAAATGGCGACAATTTAAAACCGATTTGACAAGGAAGTTTGTGCTTCCGTTTGTTGAAGACAAGAAGAAACTGAATAAGCCACCAAAGATATATGTTTTTGTCAGTAAGTCAACATGGAAGAATTTTGTGAAGCAAAGGACTGATCCTAGTTGGACGATATATTTTATTTTATTGGACTTTTGTAATTCTCCAATTGTTTTTCCCTTTCCTGTTAATTTTGCACATCAGTTTATGTAATTCTATAAATTTATTTGTAGGGAATTCATGAAGCGTAGAGTGAAAGGGTTTCGCAGAGAAAGTATCATCATCGCTTTTCTAGAAAGGGCTATATTGGTCTAAATGAAGACGAAGTAAGAACAAAGGCAATACTGCCTTATTAAAAAGATTGCATTTTTAATATTTTACTGCACATTTTGAACAGATCAAAAAAGGAAAGTTGCAGCCGGAAGAAGAACCCGATAGAGCAATTTTTTGGCAAAAAGCTCGGAAGCGGAAGAATGAAAAAGAGGTCGATGAAGACCTGGCTGCTGTATGCCAAAAAATTGTAAGTGTTCATGTATGATTATGTTAATCCTGTTGGGTTTTTTTTTAATTATTTTTATACTTAGTATTATTTTTTAATTATCGGCATGGCTGTTTTATGATTATGTTAATCCTGTTGGATTTTTTTAATTATTTTCATACTTAGTATTATTTTTTAATTATCGGCATGGCTGTTTTATGATTATGTTAATCCTGTTGGATTTTTTTAATTATTTCCATACTTAGTATTGTTTTTTAATTATCGGCATGGTTGTTTTATGATTATGTTAATCCTGTTGGATTTTTTTAATTATTTTCATACTTAGTATTGTTTTTTAATTATCGGCATGGCTGTTTTATGATTATGTTAATCCTGTTGGATTTTTTTAATTATTTTCATACTTAGTATTATTTTTTAATTATCGACATGGCTGTTGTATCATCATGTTATGCTTAGTATTGTTTTTTAATTATCGACATGGTTGTTGTATCATCATGTTATGCTTAGTATTGTTTTTTAATTATCGACATGGTTGTTAATACTTCTGTAATTTTTTACAATATCAATAGAATGCTCTGTTGGAAAAAAAAAGAGAAGGGTGGGTGAATAGAATTTTCTAGAGGTGAAGACGTTCTTACTACAGTTTTGGACAGTCGTGAACATTAAGGAAGGGTTCGGGCTGTTGGAGGGTACATAACTCCAAAATAGTACTTTAAGCTGCCTAGAGAGAAAAAGATTCGAATCACGAAGAAAGAGTTGTTGGCTCGTGATCGAGAAAGAGATGAAAAGGTCGATAAAAAGACGCAGGCTCTTGAGGCAGAGATTGCTGAGTTGAAGGCAATAATGGCTACAGGGATCGCTCTTCACTCCCCATTTATGTCGGAAAAGGCAAGTCATCAGCTAGAAAAAGCATTTGTAGTGGCCTGCAGTGATGATGATGACGAAGTTGATGAATGTGTTCCAACACCTGCACCTCCTGAAGTTTTGGTAATTTATCAATAACTTAGTATTTTTTTTAATTATTATTATGCAGTAATGATTTCTTTTCAACTTGGTACTTTATATTTCATATTTATGTTTGGTTTTTTTTTGTATGTATTAGGGGCAGAGATCGTGTGAGCTATCCGTCAACACGATAGACAACAAGGTTGCTTTTGGTATGGTGTACCCTGGCAAGGATAAAGAAAAAGTACATGGAATCGATATACCACTTGGACATAAGTGTGTATCTGTTGATGGGCTACTCAAACCAGATGTGTTGCTTCCGGTGCCGGTACGTGGCGAAATGGTGACAGTCCGCAATGCACTTGGCTCCTTTTTAGCATGGCCTGAAGGACTAATCAGCTACACAACTCCAACGGTATGAGGATATTTAAATTGTTGTCTGGATTTTAAAATTAAAAAATGCTTTTGTCTGGATTTCAAATTTTGGTAGTTTAATTGTCTACAGATTAAGAAAAAGGAAAGGAAGCGGCCAGATACAGAGCCAGGTCTAGATTTGAATAATTTGAAGTCGGATTTTTTGGAAGCAAAACGAAGTGCAAAAGTGCCAAAAGGCTTTAACTTACTCTATAAGCATGCTATGGATGAAGACTACTGGGGTTTCGATACAAATTAAATGCGAAAAAGAAGTGTTTGGACATGAGAAAGTAATTTACTTGTTACATGAGAATGTTCAGGCGGTGTTGGAGTTTGAAATGTTAGGGCAAGCTGTACTTGCATCTTACATGACGTAAGTTTCTTTTTTTCCTTTTTTCAAATTCAGTAATTTTGCGGTTCAGGTTTGTTTAATTATGTCTTTTGGTTGGTACTTGCATTCTGAGATGAGTGAACGGCCAAAATTGGCGGAGACGTTTGCTTTCATTGATCCAGGATCCACTTATTACTTGAATGCAGAATTTGAAACTTACATCGTGAACCGGTTGAAAGAGGGTAACCCGGATCGACTATTCTTCTTGCCGCACAATCAGAAGTAAGTTCTTACTTTGTGATATTAAAAAGCTGAATAGTACGTAAACTAGTATATAATGTGTGAAATTTGTCTTTGACATGTTTTTTAATAAAAACAATATGCATTGGATTTTGGCCATTATTTGGGAAGGTGAAATATATTTTCTTAGTCCTCTCCCTCACCCAGTACAGTTTCCAAATCTAGAAAAGGCATTATCGAGGTAATTTTGTTTTTCTTGCAATATTTGATGAGAACTTTTGATAATTTGTGGTCTTATATCAGTTTATTTAAATGATGCAGGGCATTGAAAAGTTTTAATTCTGAAACTGGTAGGGGCAATCACAAGCCATCCAAAGCAAAATTTTTAAGTGTAAGCACTTTTTTGTGCTTTCGTAATTATGATTAATAAGTAGTTTAGTTCAGTTGTAATTTTTTGCTTTGGAACAGGGGTCTCCAAAGCAACCTGGTGGCACGGAATGCGCTTATGTAGTCATGCGCTACATGAAAGAAATCATCAACGACACTAGATTGACTTTTACTACAAAGGTGTGTGTCCTTGTTTTGGCACTTGGGATTATATAAAGGTCCACTTTTCATTTTATAAGAATAAAGTTTGTTTGAATTTTTCAGTGGCTACAGAAGACTCGCATGTGTTACACCGAGGAGCAACTTGATGAAGTACGTGTTGAAGCTCTCGGATATATCCAAGAGCACATCTGAACAGTTTCCAGTACTACTTTGGTTTTGGACAGGTTATGTAGATCTGAACATTTGATATTATGGTTGTGGACTAGCTAGTGCATGTAATTATTTAGGAGTTGGTTTTGCGGATTGGTAGATGTTTGTTTTGAGGATTAGTAGATGTTGGTAATCCGGATTGATGATGTCGATTTTGCGGATTGATATTTGTTGGATGTATGTTGTGAATGGTATTTATTGCTATGATGCCTTGAAAAGTAATGTCTATTGGTAACATCCATATCATACTTTTCTAAAACTGATGTCTAAAACTTTTATTAACATCAATTTTTTCATTGCAAAAGCGATGTCTACAAATATAATATACATCACTTCTATAAATAAAAAGATGATGTTGAAAACAGGTATAGACATCAGGCAAAAATGATGTCTAAATAATACATATAAATCAGTTCTAAAATAATAAAATCGATGTCTTTATACACATAGACATCGTCCAAAACCGATGTCTAACATCTTAATCAATATCGCTTTTTTATAAACAAAACCGATGTCTATATAGAAAAAGACATCGCCTAAAAGTGATGTCTAAGATGCAATAACACATCGGTTTTGTTTTTAAAAAAATGATGTCTTTAAGTCAATAGATATCGCCCAAAATCGATGTCTAATATATCTTTGGACATCGGTTTTTTTAAAAAAACCGATGTCTAACAGCTTAAAGACGTCGTTTTTAGACGATGTTTAAGGTATTCTTAGACATCAAAACTGATATAAAAACTGATGTCTAAACCTTTTTTTGTTGTGTTATCAATTGTTCAATGGCTTATACTTGATGTAATTATCACATAAAATTAATATAGTTTAACACATTTTATAAAAAATAGGATCTCAGACATCAGAAATTTGCTAAAAACTGATGTTTATGTTAGTACAGACATCGGTTTTTGACCGATTTCTAGAATAGACATCGGCGACTAAGACATCGGTCAAAAAACACAAAGATATCGGCCAAAAACCGATGTCTATTAGCTTTTTTCTTGTAGTGTATACATGGGTGGTGTAGCACCGATACTAAGAAAAAGTATAATTTAATTGAAAAAAGGAAGGAAAGTGGGTAAAGTTAATATTTAAAGTATAAAGTGAGTGTAGTGGAAATGAATGTAGTTAATTTTTTTTATTATAAAACTTTACAATTTTTGAAATGTATACAATTAAGAGGTACGTCCGAGAAAGAAAACTGAAACTGTATAGAAATTAATGGGACAGAAGGGATATTGATTATTGTGAAAATGTATAACATTAATTTCATAATTCTTTCGCGCGCCTTATTAAAATTATACTAAAATTTTCATAAAGAACAATTTGAAAATTATGTTCACATATTTGTATCGAAAATAGAATATACAAATATAATGAGAATTATTTCTCTAACAAAAGTGAATAGTACTATGAAATTTTGTGAAAAATGGATTGGAATTTTGACCGGTTGAAATTAACGATGATGTGTAAATTATGGGGGTGGAAATCATATCAAGGTGCATATTAGTACCGTAAGAAAAATGGTTATTCCATGCGAAGTTATAGGAAACTTAAAACTTATCAATAGTAATAATTTAAGGTTGAAATTTGCAGGATATCGAAATGGCCCATTGTAAAATTTAAAAAGTTACTAACTTAAAATCTGTATGATTCACGATTGTTTTAAATAATAATTATTTTATTATTTTTATATTAATATTATATTAATTATATCGATCAACGAATGATTTCAATAACAATTGTAGTTATTAAAAGAGTAAGTGATATATTTCTTTAGCCCGATGTCATTATATCGAGTAATGGATTATTTTTTAGTTAAATTTTTTAGCCTGGTTCAATAATATAATTGTTTTCATAGTGTTAATAGTATTTATTATTCTATTTTAGCCCGAACACCGTTAATTATAATATAGTATGGATATAATATATTTTATTTAATAGAATTGTCTGTAATACTTTTGAAAAAAGAATTGTTATAGTTGTAAAAAATAAAAAAGGTAACGTATTTTAGTCAAAAAATGTATTGCTTTATATTGATAGTATAGACATAGCTACCTATAATATCTATATGATAGATATTATATCTATCTTTAATTTTAATAAATTAATAATTTAATTGATAGTTATGGTAAAGATTGTTTGAGAATTTAATTAAATAAAAATTAAATTAGTACAATAAGTTGACATCAATATCAATTAAAATAATATAGACCTCAATATGAATTAGAATTTAAATTGATAGAGAAAGTTGACTTTAAATATCAATCAAAATGATATAAAGTCGGTATTAATTAGTACATAAATTTGTCCTGGAAGTTGACTTGATATCAATTAGAATTAGAATTGACCAACTAACGATCGACCAACCAAAATTTTAATGTTTCGTTTATCATCACACGCAATGCACACAATTTTTTTAATATTTATTATGTTATTAGTTGCATATTAATAATTAATTTTAAATAATCATTTTTTTATTTCTGTGACAATTTTTGTCAATTATATTTGTTATATTTTAGTCTAGTTTAAAAGTTATTTTGTTTTAGTCCGGATGAGTAGCATATCATTTCAGTTCAGGTTGAATATTATTTTAGTTTAACCTGATTCAACAAATTCAATTAAATATATTTGATATGGATTGAAAACTAGGGTATATTAAATGCTGTATTTATTAGTAGGGTTCGTGAGTTTCGAGGCTCGATTTTGACTGCTCTTATGTCTCGTGACTCGATCTGCCTTAACAAGATGCCTACGTACCTTGCTGATTGCCAATGATCAAGTCAAAAAACGTAATTCTGATTTGGTGGGGGGTGAGACCCCTTATATAGGTGTTGGGAGTCCTTGAATTGAACTAGAGTTAGGAGACTTGGTGGGCAAGTCTCTGAATTAGAATGGACTTTGGAGTTTCAGGAAGTAGGAAACTGATTCCTTATCCTATGAGATTACTTGGAGGCCAATCTCCAAGGAATTGTGTCCTTATTTGGACTTTATTTACCACCTTATTTATCCCTTATTAATTAATTACGAAAATAATTAATATCCAGGGTTACAAAAATAATTAATATCCAGGGTTTTGGGCCCTTTCTTATGGGCTTTACTGTCAGCCCAATTCTGATATAATTAATGCGATATTAATTACGCAATCAGAGTTTATTTTACTCCCTATCATTTGCCCCCCAACTTCTGGGAAACCGTAAAAGATTTCTCAAAATTTAAGTTCGTTTGTTCCCTTACAGGGTATCATTTTTGCGTAAAGTGTGGAGCGACCTATACCTTTACAACGATTTGCCTTGTACGAGGCTTCAGGGTTGTTTTAAAACCTCCCCATTACTTTTCTTTACCTTTATTCCTATTATTTAGGAATTTTCTGGTAATTTTCCTTATTTTCCAGGATTTACCAGATTTTTCCTTTAATTTTCAGAAAACATTCATAACTTTCAGGAATTTTCAAGAAATTTCCTTAATTTACAGGATTTATTTCTAATTTCTAGGATTTTTCCTTAATTTACAGGAATTTTCCCTTAATTTTCATAATTTCTGGATATTATTCCTTAATTTTCATAAATCTCAGAAAATTTCCAAGGAATTTTCAGGATTTATTCCTAAAAATATTATTTTCAGAAATTTTCCCAGGAATTTTTAGGATATATTCCTAAAAAATATAATTTTCAGAAATTTTCCCAGGAATTTTCAGGATTTATTCCTAAAAAATATAGATTTTAAAAATTTTCCAAGGATTTTTTTTAAATGTAATTTCGACCAGGAATCCTTTCGACCACGATCCTGGTCGAATAAGCCTCCTGTTAGTCCTGGTCGACAGTCATTTCGGTCAGGACTGTTCGACCAGGATTCCTGACCTATTTTGGTCAGGATTTCGTCCGAGGTCCCTCAGTTCTGACCGAATTAAGGCCCTGTTTTTCCTGGTCGTGGGGGATTTCGACCAGGAGTTTTCGATTAAGATTCCTGACCTATTTCGGTCAGGATTTGCGTTTGACTCTGACTTTTCTGACCGAATTAAGGTCCCTGTTGCTCTGGTCGTGCTTTTTTCGACCAGGAGTATTCGATCAGAATCCTGACCTATTTTCGGTCAAGATCTACTATTTCTTGACCGATTTTTCTTATGGGCCTTTTAATTTCTGGGCCCTTTATTGGGTTTTTAAATATTTGTGCCCTTAATAGGGCTTGATATACTCTTCAGGCCAAAAAACATTTGGGCTTTTTTAGGGTTTTCCAGAACTCTCCGGAACATATATATATATACATATTTATACATATATATATACATTTTTTGTACTAGAATTTTCCAGAATTTGGGCCCATGACCTGGGCTGGGCCTCTATTTTTTATGGGCTTTAAAATACAAATTCCATAATATTCTGGAATTATGAAATATCTTCTATATCATCAAGTTTTATTTCCAGATTTTTCTAGAATCTTCTAGAATTGTTCAATTTTTGGGCCCAAATTGGCTTTTGACCGGCTATAGCCGGTTAATCTGCTGTTTTACCGGCCCAATTACCGGATAATTGCTACTATATAAGGGGGGAGGGGAAATGAGAAATCACACTTCTCATTTCTCATTTCTCAAACACTCCTCTTCCCTCTTCTCCTCTAGAAGTCTTCCGGTGTTCACTTAGCCTTTTCCGGCCTTCTCCTCCTCCTTCCAAGATTTCAAGTTAGCTTCTATCTCCATCAATGGAAGATAAAAGTTCCGAGAGAGCGGCTAAGATAGCTTCTGCTTCAAAATGAGGTAACGATATCGAAATCCGCTCTTCTTATATGTCATTGCTAGTACCCATTTAATGCCCATTTAGATTCGTTTGATTATTGTAATAAGTGGTACAACGTAGATGCCATTAACAAGCTTAACACCACATACAATGTTCGTCCCCTACTTAGGATAGTTCCAGCTGAAGGTGGTGATCGCACATGCCACTGGAAGCCCGACACTCTTTTTATCTATGCAGATGCCCTTACTGCTGGACTTAGGTTTCCATTTCACGACTTCATTCCTATTTTATTAGCAGACCTACAAATTAGTTCTTGTCAGCTTCCCCCCTAATGCTTAGAGAAACATTTTATGTTTCATGGTCTTGTGTCTTAGAAGCGGTTTCCCTTTATCAGTAGCTGTTTTTAGGAAAATCTTTCAGTGTTACAATAGCTCCCAGAATTCTTGTGGCTAGGTCTATATTAGACAGAGGCCCAAATGTAAGCAGATTTTTAACAGTGCCTCGATCCCTGATAATAACCAACACTGGAGGGATAGCTTCGTTGGGCTTAAGTGGGAAAATGGAGACTGGGGTACCCTCTTTAGATCTTCCTTCGGGAAGGTCAACGATGGTAGCCTCAAATCCATTCACCTTACTCCCGAGGAGACTATCATCTATGATGAGCTCATAAAGGATAATGACGTAACTCCCAGCTGGACTTTATTAGAGGAGTTTTCTCTGATCCATGTGGGGCTTTCCTCAGTTACTGTGCAGGGTATTTTTCTTCCCTTCTTATTTTTACCTTTTTTCATGCATTATTGACACCACTTATTTTTGTTTCTCTTCTGTTTTTGCAGCTGCTAAAGAAATCAACGAGGATAACCTGCCTTTTGTTGAGGAAACTGCGAGGATGAAGAAGGCTCGGCTCCCAGGATTGGACACCCGGGGAAAGGCTTTGGAGCCTAGCTTTTTGAGGAAGCATAAGGAGCCTATGGTGGAGGCTTCCTCAGAGGGAACTGAAGTCCCGAATGCCCTTGTTTCTGCTGCTGCTCCCACTTCTGTTGCCACTGTGCTTTACAACCTCTCTGGGGGTTCCGTCATGGGGATATCGTGGTTGGATCCACGAAACATGCGTGGGATTGGTCGTACCATGGTGTGACCCCCAAGGACTTTACTGACATCGTGGATGGCCCAGATTTGGAGAGAATAAAGCTTGTGGGCGCTCAATCTCTAGCCTTGTTATGACCCCTCTTCTCAAACTCTTTTTTTATACACTTGTAGCATTCTCTTGCCTTATATTTTTTGTTTACTATTTTGTTTCAGTCTAATGCTTATTTTCAAGCTGCTGTGAGGCAAGCTGAATCATGGAAGAAGGCCTCAGATAACGCTGATAACGCTCTTAGGAGGCAACAGAAGAAGTACGTTTCACTAGAGAGAAAGATGAAGCGTAAGGAGGAGGAGCTAGGAGAGTCAAATGCTGAAATGGTCGTTCTGAGGGCCGAGAAGGACAGAGCGATTGATTCTTATCTGGACTCGGAGGAGTTTACCCAGTCCATGAGGGTTAGGAACAACATGGTGTTCCCTGGCTTTTCAGGATTGGCTGGGACACGACCCTTGGGACCGTGAACGAGGCTTGTCCCAATATTAATCCAGCGTACTATGTGTGCCCTGATGACGAAACTCTACTATAGAGATTTCACACCCATGTAGTTATCTCGGATCGCACCCCTCAGGAACCGCTTCTTCCTCCTCCCGAGTCATCTTCTATGCCTTCAACAACTGATCACAACTCTTCTTCCTCCGAGACCAGGACTGCTGAGACATCCAGTGAGAGCGGAGGGGATGATGACATGGATGCCGAGGGCACCTCCGCTACTTAGAGTTTTTCTAGCCCTGCGTGGCTTATTTATCTTTATTTTATCCTTGAGACTATCTAGTTTATTAAACTTTGTATCTCTTATTTGAACTTGATTCATTTATCAAACTTTATGCTTTTATTGGAATTCATGCATTTAGTTCATTTGTCATGTCATAGGGATTTTAACCATATTTCGGAAACTTTATAAAATTTCATAAACTTTTGGAACTCATCCCTTACACAAGTATTAATAAACCTCAAACTTGAAAGAGTAGTCTTATAAAACTAAAACATAAAACCCTAAGCAAGCAAAGCTTCAAGGTGCTTTTCAACCTACTTGTTACTTGGACAAGTGAGAATCATGCTCATCCATCTTACACATAGTAAATTTTCAGGTTTTGTGCGTATGAGGTTCTTGGGACTTCAAAACCATCCATAGTCTCCAGCTTGTAGGATCCCCTTCCTTGAACACCTTTGATCTTATACGGCCCATCCCAATTCGGGGCGAGTTTTCCCTTCTTTCCAACGCCAGAAGCTTCCACCTTCCTCAGAACTAAGTCTCCTTGCTTGAAAAACCTTTCTTTTACCCTTAAGTTGTAGTAAAAAAGAAGCCTTTTTCTAATATTCCACTATATTGGCATGTGCCTCATCCCACACTTCATCAATTAGATCCAGGTCTAGCCTTTGTCCTTCCTCATTTTCTTCAGCGTAGTATGCTTGGATCCTGGGAGATGAGTGTGATATTTTCACATGAACAACCGCTTCTTCCCCATATGCTAACATGAAGGGAGTTGCTCCAGTAGTGACTCTACAAGTAGTCCTGTAAGCCCATAGTATTGGGAGTAATTCATCCACCCAGTTATTCCTTAATTTTTCCAGGATTATACAATTCGCCACTTCCGCTTGCCCATTGGCTTGCGGGTGAGCTATGGAGGTAAACCGCAATTCAATCTCATTCTCCTCGCAATACTTCTTGAATTCCTCATTGTTGAACTGTGTTCCATTATCGGTAACCAGGATACCAGGAATTACATATCGGCACATGATATTTTCCCATTGGAATTGTGCAACCTGCTTAATTGTGATCTTAGCTAAAGGTTTAGCTTCAATCCACTTAGTGAAATAATCTATAGCTACAATCACGAACTTACTTTGAGCTGTGGCCATGGGAAAAGACCCAAGTATATCCATTCCTCACATAGCAAAAGGGATGGGGGAATTAATGGAAGTCAACATCTCAGAAGGTTATCGAACAACTGGTGAATGTTTTTGACAATGTTCACACTTCCTCACATAGTCTTTGGTATCGGCCATCATCTCCGGCCAATAAAAGCCTAAACGGGTTATCTTATGAGCCAGTGCTCTGCCCCCAAGTGTTGGCCACAGATACCTTCGTGTACTTCTTCAAGAGCCAAACGTGCCTCATCAGGTCTGAGACATCTTAAGTAAGGAACCACATAAGATCTTTTGTACAAAATTCCATCGATCAAGGAATATCTCAGTGCGCGAACAATCAATTTTCGTGCTTCAGCTACATCATATGGTAGCCAAACAGTTTGAATATGGGCCTTAATGGGATCTATCCATGATGTCCCTAGCCCATAGGGGCTACAAGCTTAACATCAATGCTCCGTGTTTTTAAAATGCGGAAGTATACGCTTCCTGAACTTTTCTCTATCTCTGATGAAGCGAACTTAGACAACGTATTCGCCTTAGAATTTTCCTCCCTTGGAATGTGCTCAACGCGACATTCATCGAACTGAGTCATCACAGCCCTTACTAGGCGGACATGCTTAGCCATTGTATCATCTTTTGCCTCAAACTCTCCCTTGACCTGGGATATGACCAGCTTCGAATCCCCACATATATTTAAGTTCTTGACCCTTAGTGTTTCTGCTAGGCCGAGGCCAGCTATCGGGGCTTCATATTCTGCTTCATTATTCGTAGTTGGGAAGTCTAGCTTCATAGCATATTCAATCAAGAACCCATCTGGGCTTTGTAAAACTAGCCCTGCCCCGCTTGAATTTGTTTTTGATGCTCCATCAAAATAGAGAATCCAATATTCCTTCTCTTTAACGCCCTTTTCTTTGTCTCCTCTATCATCTTCTGTGTCTTAAAGTATAGTATCTTCCTGCCCCTCAACTTCTTGGTCGGGTATGGTACATTCCACCACGAAGTCAGCCAATGCCTGGGCTTTTATTGTCGTTCATGGCTTGTACTTGATGTCGAATTCTCCCAGTTCTACTGCCCATTTAATCAGCCTCCCACTAGCTTTGGGACTATGAATGATGTTTCTCAAGGGCTGATTTGTTAGCACTTCAATTTTATGAGCTTGGAAGTAAGGACGCAACTTCCTTGAAGCCATCATTAAGGCTAACACAAACTTCTCAATAGTTGAATAATTCAACTCAGCTCTATGCAGAATTTTACTAACATGGTATATGAGTTTCTGGATTTTAAGTTCCTCCTTAACCATTACAACGCTCAAAGAATTTTTTGAAACAGCCAAGTATAAGTACAAAGTTTCATTCAGAGTTGGCTTGGCAAACAACAGGGCTTGAACCATATATTTCTTCAGTCCTTCAAATGCCTCTTGGCTTTCCTCAGTCCATACAAAATCTTTAACCTTCTTCAGGGATTTAAAGAATGGCAAGCACTTGTCTCCGGATTTGGAGATGAAACGTCCTACAGCTGTAACTCCTCCAGTGAGTTTTTGAACGTCCTTTATGGAATGTGGTGATTCAATGTCCAGGATAGCCTTTATTTTATCAGGATTGGCCTCGATTCCCCTCTTGGAGACCATCAGACCTAAAAACTTTCCAGATCCCACTCCGAAAGCACACTTTGCAGAATTTAGCAACATTTTTGTGATACCTCAACACCTCAAACGCTTTCCTCAAATGGGTTATGTGATCAGTCTTTATCAAACTCTTGACTAACATGTCATCAACATAAACTTCCATAGTTTTGCCAATAAGATCCTTAAAAATCTTATTTACCGGCCTTTGATAGGTGGCTCCTGCATTCTTGAGACCAAACGCCATAACAAGATAACAAAAAAACATCAAAGTCAGTAATGAATGATACATTTGGGATGTCATCCTTATGCATCTTGATCTGATTGTATCCACTGAATTCATCCATGAAGCTCAACATCTCATGTCCAACAGTAGCATCAATCAGTGTGTCTATCCTTGGGAACGAGAAATAGTCCTTTGGGCATGCATCATTTAGATCGGTGAAATCCACACACATTCTCCATTTTCCATTAGCCTTCTTTACCATCACAGGGCTTGCTAACCATTCCGGAAACTGTATCCCCTCAATGAAATCAGCCTCTAAGAGCTTCTCTGCTTCTTGCTTAATATCTTCTTGCCTCTCTGGAGCAAAACTTCTTTTCTTTTGCTTCACAGTCTTTCGATTTGGATCCACGTTTAGCTTGTGAGTGATCAATTCCGGGTCTATGCCTGGCATATCAGCTGCCGACCATGCAAATATATCACTATTCTCTTGTAAAAACTTCACCAACTTCCCTATAAGGGGCTCCTCTAGTGACGCTCCAATGAAAGTTACTTTCTCAGGATCCTTGGGAGCCAAAGGAATCGAAATCAAGTCTTCTGTTGGCTTCCCTCTTTTCTCATCATTCTCATGAATATCCAGATCTTCAATAGGCAAAACCTGCCCCCAACTCCATCAGCCCTAAGAGAGGCCACATAACAACTCATTGCCATAATTTGATCTCCTCCCTCTTCTCCAATCCCATTACGGGTAAGAAACTTCATCACTGAATGGTAGGAAGAAAGGACTGCCTTGAAGGCATGTATTCCCGTTCTTCCCATGATTGCATTTTAAGTCGATTCAGCCTTTACCACTACAAAGTCCAACATATGTGTTGCTTGTCTTGGTTCCTGACCTATGGTCATTGGCAACTTAATTATCCCTTCTACGGGGCACTCTACTCCTGCGAATCCATATATCGGCATATTGGTCGGAGTTAATTGAGAATCATTGTAACCCATCCTTAAAAAGGTATCGTGGAGCAAAATGTCCACCGAGGCACCATTATCTACAAGGACCCTCTTCACCGGGTTGTTCCCTATTATCGGTGTTATGACCAGCGGATCATCATGAGGAAATTTCACACCCTCCAAGTCAGAATCATCAAATGCCATTGTCACTCCTATCATAGCCCTCTTCGGGGCTTCCCCAACAATATGCATAATTTCTCTAGTATATGCTTTCCTTGAGTTTTTGGATGAACCAGCAGCAGTTGGTCCTCCGAAGATTGTATTTATCACAGGCCCTCGGGGTCGTGGTCCTCCAAAGATTGCATTTATCACCGGTCCCCTAGGTAGGGAATTTCGCCCCTAATCGTCTAGGTCCCTCCTACGATCATCAAAATTATTTCTTCCGTTGTTATTCCTATCTCCTCCATCTCAAGTGTACTTGCTCAACCTTCCTTTTCGAATGAGAAACTCTATTTCATTCTTCAATTGTCTACACTCATCGGTGTCATGGCCAGCATCCTTGTGAAATCTGCAATATTTGCTTTTATCCAGTTTGGTAGGATCAGCCTTTAGAGGCTTAGGCCAATGAACATCTCTATTCTTCTCAATTTCCATCAAGATCTGACTCCTAGGAGCATTCAACTTATCATATTGAGTGAACTTTTGTCCTGGTCCACCCTTCTTCGGGGTTGAATCATTGCTTTGCTCAGTTCTAGGATATTTATCCTTAGCAATATATTCCAGATGAGTTATTCGCTTCTTGCCACCAGTTGGCTTGTTATTCACTACCGTCTTCCTCATACTCTTCTCCACTTTGATGTACTTCACAACCCTGTCTTGGAGCTGTAACATGCTTTCACGGAAAGGGGGGCGCTTAGCTAATGACATCTTGAAAAACTCGTCCTTAGTTCCCGGTTGCAGTGCTATCATAGCTACCTTGTCATCAAGGTTTGGGACCTTCAAAGCTTCCTTGGTGAAACGATTTAGATAGTCTCTCAATGACTCTTTTGCTCCCTATACTATGCTCATGAGGGATGGTGAACTTTTCTCATGCACTCCCCCACTAATGAATTGCTTAGTAAAAGCTTGACTTAGCTCTCTGAAGGACCCAATAGAATTCGGAGGCAAACGACTGTACCATCTTTGAGCCATTCCCGACAGGGTTTGAGGAAAGGCTCGACAGTTAATAGCGTCATTCACGGGATGCAACAACAGTGCATTAGAGATTGTCCTGACATGATTAGCGGGGTCTCCAGTGCCATCATAAGCTTTGATGGTGGGCATCTTAAACTTTCTTGAGATATGAGCATTCATTATCTCTTTAGTAAATGGTGGAGTGAGATCGTTAGGATCTCCTAGGGGCAGAAGATCACTCAGATCAGCCCTTAGGACAACAACCCTTCTCTGCTGTGGACCATCCAAGTCTATGATTGGAGGATGATTTCTCCTCCTTGGTGGTAGTGGGGGTCTGGGGGTCAGGTGCGCCTCCAGGTCGCGCTTCAGCCTTTGAATCTCAGCCTCGTGAGCCCTGATTCTCTCCTGCACTTCTTGGGGATTCGTCCCTCGGGTGCTCCTAGGATGCTGGCCACCATCATGCATCGGTTCTTTTCCAGCACACCTCCTTCTTGGGGCCACATCATCATCCAAAGATTCGGTCGTACTCAACGGGTCGAGAATTCACAGGTGTATGTAACTGCTGAAGTTGGGAATTTGTCCCTTGAGGTGCCGGGAGAATCTTCCCTTGTAGCTGAGATTCAGTTGCCCCTACCGGGGTTCCTCCTTGGGCAGAGGCATAGGACGAGTGTGAGGGTATCTCCACCGTTGACAAAATCGCTTGAGTTGTTGCAGCTGGAGTTCCTTCAGGGGTGCTGTGTCCACTCCGTGTTCTCGCCATGGTTATTGTTATGCCTTCCCACGGACAGCGCCAAATGTTATGTATTGAAAACTAGGGTATATTAATTGCTTTATTTATTACTAGGGTTCGTGAGCTTCGAGACTCTATTTGACTGCTCTTGTGTCTCGTGACTCGATCTGCCTTGACAAGATACCTACGTACCTTGCTGATTGCCAAGGATCAAGTCAAAAAACGTAGTTCTGATTTGGTGGGGGTGAAACCCCTTATATAGGTGTTGGGAGTCTTTGAATTGAATTAGAATTAGGAGACTTGGTGGGAAAGTCTCTGAATTAGAATGGAATTTGGAGTCCTAGGAAGTAGGAAACTGATTTATTATCCTATGAGATTACTTGGAGGCCAATCTCCAAGGAATTGTGTCCTTATTTGGACTTTGTTTACTAGCTGATTTATCCCTTATTAATTAATTATGAAAATAATTAATATCCAGGGTTACGAAAATAATTAATATCCAGGGTTTTGGACCCTTTCTAATGGGCTTTAATGTCAGCTCAATTCTGGTATAATTAATGCGATATTAATTACGCAATCAGAGTTTATTTTACTCCATATCAATATTTAATTTTCTATTTGTCATTTTAGCTTGGATCAATGCTATAATTTGTTAAGCCTGAATGAATAGTGTATATTATTTTCTTCTATTATAATATTTATATATATATATTTACTATATTTGGAAAAGAAGGGGGCTTGGTTAAAAAAATAGCTTAAAATGGTAATGTGTTTTAACTGAAAAAGTTAATTCGTTTGTTATTAGTAGTATAGCATTATTATTCTGTTTTATCACATGGACTTGCCCGTGGTATTTGAAGGAAGTGTTTTACTTGGTAGAAATAAAAAAAAGTAATGTGTTTTAGTTGAATTTTTTTTTGATTTCGTTGCTTATTATAATTCTATTAGTATGACAAATAAAACTTTTAAGTAGGGCTATCAAACAGATAATTCAAATTCGCATTTGTACCGTATCCGGATCATAAATTTTGTTAAATATAATATCAGAATGCGGATCCAACGCATAATATTCAGATACATATATTATCAGAATCCGATTTTTAATCAGATTTTTTATGTATATAAAATTCAAAAAAATTGTAAAATAAGTAGTAAATAGTAAGATATATTTTTAAAATTTAAGTTAAGAATTAAGGTGATTTAAGGCTATTCATTTTTTTTCAAAAATTAAATTTTATTTTTCTTTTCAATATAATGTTGCTATCTTTAAAAATTAAACTCAATTGATATATTTATATACGCCTATAATATTTTTACAATTTTTTAAAGTTGAATAAATATTATGTATTTAATATATTAATAAACAAACACACACTATGAAGTTAATAGAATGAATTTTAGATTGTATATGTATATATAAATATAATTTCTAATTTGAATATTATCGGATACCAATATATCTATATCTGTATTCGCATCCGAAATTATCGGAGTCGAATATGGATAATATACGTTTTATTTTGAATATGAATAATATTTATTTTATTTCAAATACAAATACATATATCTCGGATGATATCAAATATTTTTAATTTTTTGACAACCCTACTTTTTAGTAAGGATAATGTATTAAAAACTTTATTATGAAATATGCCAGCGTGAATATCGTGTTCGAAGTGCATGAAAAAGTACGAAACGAATACTAAGCAATAGTCCATCTTAATTGATGCTACTTTTCTATTCCTCAAATTCCATGACTATTTTTTGCCTTTATTTGTTTTACCAAGTGTAGCACTAAAATCTCAAAATTTTGCCGTAATGTAATTACAGTTTTTTGCCCTATTTTACACTTTTGTATTTATAATTATTTTTAACCTTATGACATTTCTAAATTCTTGTCGAGTGTTACACAAAGAAGGCCAACTGATCAACAAATGTCTTTATTTCATTATATATGATTTGGCACATAATCGAGGCATCAATTGATAGAATAGATGCTTTCGAAGATTAATTATTTGACCGTATCTTTTTTGCTAATTAATAATTATATTTTCCCATTGTTTGGTTCATATTTCTACGCACACCTAAGAAGTTGTGATAATATATTATAGTGTTAAAATTCAGATTCTAGATCAAATTTCTGTTCACTCAGAGGCATTACATAATTATAATCCAGTTGTTTAAAGGATTTACTTCTAATTAAATCGGCTAGAAGACCCTATACATCAAAGCGTCAATTCTTGTAGGTAGAGCCACGGAGGCACTTGTAGGCAGAGCCGCAGAGCCGCAGAGACTATGGTCTCTATGTCACTCATAATTTTAATAAATTAATTAATATTAATCTATTATCGTAAGGATAATTAGGTAAATTTAGCGTATATCAAAAAATAAAAATCATATCAAACTTTAACAGTTTCCTCTTTTATATAATATTAATATATATATATATTATTTATCATTTGCTTATATATAATTTTTTTTAAATTACTTCGAAATATAACACATATAGTATGTAAATCGATCGTTGAGAGATAAAGAAAAATACAGTGAAGTCGGATTTTAAATTAAAAACGGAGGATAAAAGCTGAAATTGTGCGTGGAAATGTGCAGATTAGCTGAGTGTGGTGCTTTTAGGGGATCATTTGATTATATTGATCTAATGGCTTAAATTAGTTTTAAGTTTCTATTTTAATTTTAATTTATATTTTTCTAGTTGAAGATATATATTTTTCTTATTAAATGTTAACCATATTCAATTATACATTTGACGGTAGATAGATATCATACTTTCTTCCGGTGACTCCATATATATAACCAGACAAGAACATAAGTTGTGCACCAAACAATTGCTCGAGGCTCGACTCCAGTAATTCGACAAGTGCACAATGTTAACACAAATTTCAAACTTAATTTTGACCCGCATGCGTGTAGAGATAAAAATGGACACTCGTGAGTCGTGATGATTTGATTCACCCTCGTCAAATTCTTCCGACGAAGGATCTACGAAGGATTATAAAAGATAGCTTGATTGTTAGTACCAGGAAATATAATTTCATGCTTAATTTTATTTATTCATGTGGCTTAATTACCTTTTTCAAATAATAAATTGAAATATTACTTATAATTAACCTCATTATATCAGCATGAATACGTGATTCCATTTTATATTTAAAACTATAAAATACCTTACACTGATTACTGTAGTCCAAAAAAATGGATTTATTTATATTTCAATCAATTTTTTTAAAAAAAAACTTGTTATTTCTCTATCTTTCAAAATGGATAAATTCGTATTAGTTTGATGAATACGACTGACAACTAACCTACACAAAATAGGCAGTGTTGTTGCTTCAGACGAGTCAGCATGTGCTTCTTAATTAATATTGATCGAGCCCCGCTGCCTTGATCGCTCCCCTATGATTAATGACGGTGGCCAAACCCTAGTGTTATTAGTGGTGATTTTGTAGATTTAGACCTAATATTATGTTCAACGTGTTCAACCTAAAAAACACTCTCTCCCTTTCAATTTATTTGTCACTTTAATGTAATATCCGTTCATTTCTAATTTATTTATCATATTAATTTTTACATATATTTTAAGATATATTAACTGTAATATTATTTATTATTTTTCAAATTTTTTGCGAATCAAAAATTAAATCCTAAACCTTTATTTATAAGAAGAAATTTTGAAAATTAATGAACTAAACTACTTGATCAATATATCATAATAAAATACGCTTAAAAATCAGAAGTTAGACAAGTAATTGTGATCATTAATATACATCATAATAAAATACGTTTAAAAATCAGAAGTTAGACAAGTAATTTAGCAGCTAGTGATTATTATTTACTCATTAAACGTCAGATTCCTTAGCTAGCTAGCAGTCATATAATTAGTGAGCTAATTACGACCAAACATCCACCATGAATATAAATCGTTTGGTTCACGTACGATCATGATTCATGAATGGCTGCTTAAAACCATCCCATCCTCTTATGATCAGTATTGTAAAAAGCGCAAATCGGACATGCGCTTAAGCGCTAAAGCGGGTGCTTAAGCGGTTTTAAAAGCGGACGCTTAATCGGATTATAAATAAATAAATAAATATGTATATATTAAAAGTAATGAATATTTTTTTGAATAAAGAGATAACATTCACGTATTATAATAAATCAATAAAATAATCATTCACAAAGTCATAATCAACTTAAAAAATACAAGTAACATTTAAAAATATCAAATTATACCTTTTTTAAAAATAAGATTTATTTTTTTGTAATTATTTTTAATTCCCCTTTTAATTGGTCAAAAACCGCTTAATTCCGCTTAGAGCCGCTTAAACCCGCTTAAATTTTATTAAACACTTAAATATCCGATTTTGCACTAATCCAAGCGCTTTGACCTCCGATTCCGCTTAAGTCCCGCTTAAGCGTCCGCTTAATGCGCTTTTTACAACACTGCTTATGATACGTAGATATTATATTATATGATCTAAGAGCTAGCGAGTTGAAAAAGATTTTGAGCACAATTTCATAAAATCACTATGATTAGATTTTGTTGACTTTTTTTTTACAATTAAACGATTAATTTTCTTCTTAAAGCAACTCTACCTTACATGCCAAAGCCAATAACATATTCGCCACACAACATTAATTCATCATTAACATTTTGTGATTATGTTGTTTCAATCGTGCTTATTATAGTATATTATTAGACCAAACCACTTCAATATATAACAACTTAAGTTCAATTAAGGGGATTGTCCAATCACTATGCAACCATGGAGGAGTGCATTCAAATTAATTATAAAATTTAAGTTAAATCAAGGGGTTTGCCTCTTTGCAACCATAGAATTAAAAGAAGTAAGTGCAGGATTAGCACAATTAAATTAGTCAAAAAGACAATTTAAGATCAATTAAACCACCTGCAGAAATCAACTTTAAGCATTTTATTTGCTCACTGCAACTCCAAATTAAGTTGGTACGTATTTAGAAGTATTAAGTTCTTTATGTATTACCACTAATCCAATAATTATGATTAATCTAGCCAAAAGGCAAAATATTATATATGATTAATGTAGCCGAAAAAACCTTAAATTGTATCCTGACATGATCTTATGATTTTTAACACTCCCCCATTTTGTATAAAACGTTAAGTTGTATCCTCATGTGAGAAATATGATCTTATATTTTTTAACACTACTGGGAATAACAAACGAACTAACAAATAAACAAATATTCAAATAAATAATTGAAACATATTAGATATGTATGTGTTAACTTTCCCCTAAAGATGGAGAGATTACACGTCCTTGTTGAAAAAGAAGTATAGATTGACTTTGGGTGAGAACGAGAGCGATATAAGCTGCGTACATGAAAGAAACGAAAGAACACAAGAAAGAGGAGACATTAGTGGGACATATTCAAGTTGTGGTGAAGACTTACGAAGAGCTTCTGTCTGATATGGATAGATTTAAACGTAATCTTATACATTCTTTTACTAAATCAAATGTTGTTAATTACCCAATGACTAAAAATAATCCTAAGTTAATTACAGACGCACTTCGTAATTAAATTATTGACTTGGCTTGATGGTAAGAGACTAAAAAAATAGTATTAAGGAGTATTTCAACAAAAATTACATGGTATTAACAAGTAATATAATGGTTTTGTAAGTAAGTTGGAGTAGTTAGTAAGATTTGGAGAGATCGCTTCATGGACAGAAACCATATAAAATGTTAAGCTATATAATGTGCATTGAAAATTTGTTCAGTAGTAGATCAACGTCAATCACGCAAACATCCAGACATTTATTCATCATCAACACGTAATGGTGGCCCTAATGCATGGCTGTGCCTCTTTTTCTAACTTGTAAACACCTGAACATTCTGCTAATCTTGTATTACAGCTGTTTTGTTTGTCTATTTATAGTGACGGTAAATTTTTAATATTATATTATTTTCGCCTGCCACAACAAAATACTAACACTTCTTATAATGTGTCATAATAAATTGAGTAGAACTATATATGTGTTCAAAAATTATTCGAAAATATCTTCTAAAATAAAATATAATTGGGACTCATGTTAATAGATAAGGGATTTATTGAGAACCAATTGTATATACAGACAATTAAATAGTTTGAAATGGTTTTTGAAACATATTTTTTGGGACCTTGACATAAATATTAATATAATTAAGCTCAGCCTTTCTTGGGGTATTTCTAAAGCGTTATTTTCATTTTAATCGAATTAATATACTTGAGCCTACAAATTACAATGATCAATTTATAATCTCAGCGAAACTAAGAAGAATAGATCAAATTAAACACGTATGTCTGAAAATGATAAATCTAGCTACTTTTCTAGACGTTAAACGCACTTTACTTTTGGGTTTATAAGACTTGTCCCGTTTTTCATAGTTTTGAAAATTGAAAGAAACAATTTTTCGAACAATCATTTTCGCACATAAACATATATCCTTTTAGTTGGTATCCTTGTTAGTTAAAACCAAACTTAGTTATTTGAAATGATTATGTAATTACTCTACGTGCATATCATCCATTTATTATCAATTAACTTGGTTAGATCAGTGTTCAAACTTAATTAAAACTTTTCTTTCTAGGGTTTTATGATTTGAAATAACAATAATATTGGTCATTTCAAAAAAAAAAAGATACTGGTGTTTCTGTTAGATTGAAATATAAACAGCTAGCTGAGAAGAAAACAGCATCAAGCTATACTAGAGTGTATAATGTGCTTATGTCATCCCTCTCTCTGGATATAAGATAAATATTCTAACTCCCAACTGGCTTAAAAATTATCAGATGCACATCTTAATTTGTCTTAGGTTCCTCTAAATCCCGCTTCTAATTTTGTATATAGAGGGTGATTCCACATTCGTATATAGTGGATCACTGCTTGACTTTGTTTTAAAATATTTGCTTATCATTTTCAGAAACATGAATAATTAATTGGCGGGTGTTGGTAGTGTCGGCTCCTGAGATAGAAACCAACAAGCAAGAAGTCAGAGTCTCAGAGATGAATCATTGTAATTAAAAGAGTTTGTGTATATGTATGCAACTATATGCATATATATCATATATGTGGAGGGAGGGAGGGACAGAGAGAGAGAGATTGAGGGATTGAGAGAGAGGGGGAGAGAGCGGGAGAGAGAGAGAGAGTTAGGTTAATAAGAAACATTTTTAAAGCAGATGGTCTGGTAACATCATATGGCAAATGCAGTGGAAGGCAGTGGAAGGCAGTGAACAGAGAGATGGGCTTCACGAATCAAACTGTTAGAACTTATAACTTATGATCATTGGGGCTCGTTCCATAAGCTTACACTATCTAAAATTTACGTATATATATATTTTTATGTACTGGTACAGTCACATAGAATTTAAAATTCCCAGCACACCCCTTGTGCCTACTTTTCCATCAGAAATGAAACTATAAATGTACTATAAGAAAATATACTCCCTCCGTCCCATATTATTTTTCCTATTTTGACTTTAGCTACTGTTCGTGGTAAGTGATTGACTACTAATTTCTGTCTAATCTATAAGATCAAACATAATTCTGAGTAATTTTGTTGGATTCGTATTTATGAGTACTTTAATACAATAAAATTTTTATATTTAATACTAATACAGTATTAAAGATATTAACAATCAAAAGTGTTCATTGACAAACGTGTCCAACACAAAGAGGAAACGTTTCGAGGGACGTAGGGAGTACTAATTATATGTTATGATAATCTTTGTACTAGTGGCACTAATTAATATCATAACTCTTGTCGACTTGTAATTGGACCATATTAGCATATATTTCTATTTTCCGACAGTTGCAACAAGTATACCCCCTAGGGCCATATATAATAGTATAATACACAAATATATACTTATAGTGGACATGATAAACCTTTGGAATACTTAATGTATTTAAGCTTGTGAAATTAAACTAACACAACACATTAAGTTCACAATTGAATGAACTAATCTTGTGAAGCCACCGTGCTAATCACCTGGCTAGCTATAAGGTCAATTTCAAATTTTCCTCTATATCTTTCATGATTTGTACCAGGAATTTTTGTTATAAGTGATTCATCGAGTTAGCACTACAGTGCATTTTTGTCTTATTACCATGTGATCCATATCTATACATCAAAATTTTACAATAGTCATGATGGAAGTAAAGTGGAATATTCCAAGGACTGATCTAAGATGTTGGTTCGAGTTTAGGTAAGTAAATGAACACAAATTAAGTATGACCTGGTTCACATGCATCACATTCTTCTTGTATATGTTCTTCAAACAAACTCAATTGTTAATAGTAGAGTGAGTACAATCAATAAAACAAAAAAGCAAGCAAATGAGATGACACTTCTCTACTTAGATTTAACTATTCAAACTATCCTAAAGGACTAGCCGCTGCCAAATTAGTCTTTCTGTTTTCCTATTTTTAATTATTTGTCCCAAGCCTAGTGTTGTAGATATATATACTCAGTTAGATACATACATATTTTAGTGATATTACCAGGTACGTAGATGGATCATGGGGATTCATTGATGCTCTTGCCAGAATATTAACAAGTGCGCGCAATCCATTAGGGCAGGCGACCCCTGTTCTTGGGTCGTGTTCCATATTTACACTTATGACTTGTTAACTACCTTCTACTCCTTGGGATGTCCGAAACCATCTCTCTCTCTCTCATACTTTCTCTCTCTCTCTCATACTTTGTTTAAAATATTAATGCCCACAAAGTCGAAACCCTCTTTTCTTACTTGTATAAATACCCCACTGGCTCAACAACTCTTTTTAAGTCTCTACTTCACCCTTTACCTTCTATATATACTCCTCCTTTCATTCTCTTCTCTATATAAAAACTTGTTCACTCTCCATATATACCGACAGTCTTATTATAAAACAAACACACACAAATGGAAGAACTACAGTTTCAAACACAACTGAACAATAACAACACATCTGCTTCCATCAATGGAGGTCTTAAACTGTTTGGTTTCAACGTCATAGAAGAAGATGAAGAAGTAGACTCCACCAAAACACCGTCTGCTTCCTCCGACTCCGGCGGTTTTCCTGCCACCGATGGCCGGAAATACGAGTGTCAATACTGTTGCCGTGAGTTTGCCAACTCACAAGCATTAGGTGGCCATCAAAACGCTCATAAAAAAGAGAGACAACAACTAAAACGAGCTCAAATGCAAGCTTCTCGAAACGCTGCCGTTTCTTACATGCGGAACCCTATGGTATCTGCTTTTGCGCCACCTCCTCACCTCCTAGCACCGTCGATGCCCATGATTTTGCCATCGGCTACCGCACCACCGTCGTGGATGTACGTGCCACGCGCCGCACAGCCTTTTCAGGTTTCGCATGGGAGTGTTTTTCCTTCCACGTCCACGTCATCATCAGTTGGGAGAGGTGCAGGGACGTTATCGTATGCTGGCGGTGTAGCGGAGTCTACATTGACAAGTATTGGGCCTCAGCAAGGACGAGCCCATCATGATATGCCTTCACTGAGTAGGTTTTCTAGAGGAGATGGTGGGCCTAGTTTTGATGATACTTTCGGCTTGGATTTGCATTTGAGCTTGGCTCCAGCCGCGCCATGACTAGGATCTAGTAGAGCTTTTAGTTCAAATTATCTGAAATTTGTAGTAGTCGGCTTTGTGGCTTGTCGCTCTCTTACTTTCAGCTGGTGGGAAGCTGATGTTTATTTCTCACTTTCTCAGACCATTTCTGTACATTTTCATCATTTTAATTTAATTTATTTTTTCCACTTAGATCTCTAATAACTCGCATTATTCAATTTAAACTAAATTAGTATCATCACAAACAAACTAATAATATGCCGACAAACATTTTAGTACGAATTACCGAAATCAAAACTTGACAAAAGCAAGTTTGTCAAGTCAAGTCAAGTCCTCCGCATACCATTAAACTGAAATTTCGGCTAATATTAAGGAGATTAATTAGTAAGTAAACAAGTGGATTAAGGTTAGTTAATCATTTCATATTTGTTTTTAGTAGTGGATATCTACTCAAGATCATGTTATGACTAGGTTTGTGCTAGCAGCTAGGGAAGAGTCATTTTTAATAAGAGCTGGATTAGAGAATTTTTTATTGGTTATTATATATACCACCATGTGTTATATTTTAACATGAAGTGGTGAATGAAACTAGGCTAGGCTAGAATCTAGCTAGAATGCAACTTGTCGCCAGTTGTGATTAGTACTATAGGCTTTTAATTTCGTATTTAAGGTAAATGATTGTAACTTTAACCGGGTGTTGGATAACTTTTGTTAGTTTAATATTGGGTACTAAAGTTAATGTTGGTGTAATAGTTTACTCTCTTCATAGCTGTATTATCTTGACTTGATCTTATAAAGTAGTTGCAGATCAGGATTAGTCGCCGATGATTAAAGTTTAAGACATTTTTTTAACCTTCTATCTACTTACTCTAGGTTTGATATAAATGAATCACACATGAAAAGTTACTATGAACAATTTTATATCAATCATAATTTTTTAAATATAATTATAAAATGGCAAAAAAATCCTTCAAAATAATACATTTTATGTCTGTGATTCATCCATATTTATTGTTGATAGTTTGCTGTTCTAAAATTTTACGTTTAGTTGATTAGTTAGATCGACAATAGTACCACATACCGATATATATTTAGGATTAAATTTAACAAATAACACGAATAATTAATGATATACGTTTATTATCACATTTACATTTAACAGATAACAGGATACCTGAACAATAATATGGATATATATTTACGATAATATTGATTAGAACACATAGGAAATTGTACAGGAAGCAACTTAAAAGAGGTCAAATAGTTCTGGGGTGACTAGGATTATGTTAATCAATACAAGTTTATGGTCGGCTCACGCACCATAATACTCAGAAAAGAATGGTTTAAATACAAATATAATTCTAAATATACTTTCACAACGACTTGTGCGGAGTAGTTGATTGTGTTTTTTATAATGCTTGTTGCTTTTCTGACACATACACATGTATATACATACTTCATAGTTCATACTTCATACTCGTAATGTTTTATTTTATGCTTCTTTGTATATATCAATTTGTATAAAAAATGGCATATGTATATTTGAAATGTAAATCATGGACCAAAGCTAAGGTGATTGGCGAATCTAAGCACATCCCCCTGTTCCCACAACTTTGCCCAAAGAAACAAAGCAAATTCTAATTGACTTCATTATATATTAATTCCCATGTTTGTACTTAAAATAAACATAATCAAACTACGTATTTTATAATTTATATACTCTCCACTTACCTCAAGTGCCTGGGACCAATCATGTACACGTAGGAGAATTTATATACATATACCTTGTCCCGACCGAGGTAGAGAAATATTTTCATGGGGCCTGTTCAGTGACTTGTACTATAAGTTAGCCATATTTTCAATGGTTGTTAATTTTATTACTTGAGTTAGCCACTAATTAATTAGTTCCTTCTAAGAAGGTAATCACGTAAACGGTGCTGAGAAAATACAGCTCATGTGTTTGCTAGTTGGTGAGTGGTGATCATTTTGGATTTTGTTGGGTACTCCTGCAATAAAAAACAGCTCATCTGAATTTCATTTAAAATTCTGTATTTGATCATATATTATGTTAAAATATTAATATAATTAGATCCCACCTTTCTGTAATAATTTGAGATTTTAAAATTTCTCGTTCCTCGACTTAATATGTTTGTACAAGAAAAAAAATTGAATTTTAATTTTATTTAAAAATTTAAATTATTTAAATATTAATACAAAATTACAAATATGAGAATTTAAATTATCATTAATTTAAATAAAGATTCCTAAAATATGAGAAATATTTTAAACATATACTATGAATCGTATTCATAGTATATGTTTTAAAACCCGTATAACATTTATTTTAGTGTAAACACTCTTTTGCCTCTGCCATTTAAAATGAGAATTTAAATTATGTCATTTTAAACCTATCATTTGAAATGAAATGTGAAGACTTTCGGCCGAAAGTTAAAGCGTGAAGAACTTTTCATCAATGCATAAATTTTAAGAATAGTATTTTAATTGACACATTCATAATCAAAAGTTAATGATTTTTAAAGTTTTGTGAAAATATTGTGGTAAATTAAATATCGTTTGTTTAGAAATCTTCTAATTTCACCATATTCGTCATGAACATGCATAGCTCTCTTGGATTGGATAATATATAAATTTTGTACATATGAGTATATATATGAAATCATGAACCCCGAAATATACCTGAAACTTTAATAATACGAAGGAAGGAGAGTAACAAGGCCCCGCCATTGGGGTAGCTAATAGATTACAAGCTAGGAAGCAGTGGTTTGATTACGAAGTGTCCAATCAATTACCTAATATGTGAGAGAGTTATATAGGAGAGTACATGTGGTTGCATTTCCTCGCAAGTATAATCAACAAGTCCATTGCTAACCAAAACCATGACAAGTCTCTCTTTTTCCCATCATACCATTTTAAGGAATCACAAAGTCCCACACGCAGTACCCACATATATATATATATACTTCCAGTACTTGAAACCTAACCATGTGACATGCTCCCCCGTAGGTACTAAAACTACAACATCCCTACTTCAACATGATCAAGGCCCCTCAGTTCGAGCATTGTCATTATCATTTCAGGTGCATTTAGTTTCGAGTTTCCGACACGGGTAATTATGACAGAGATTAGTAAAGCTGGTTGTGCATTGTATCGTAAGTTTTTTGTCATAGGGTAGTTGCAATGTGGAACTCAAAGTCAAAAATGTCCAACGACACAGATATTTCATACTGCCTTTCCCGACAGCTAGCTTACTCGATTACTTTTCATGAGCGGAAGCTTGCAATCAAATTTCTAGTTTTTTGTTTTGATTATTACTAAACGCATTGAGGGGTTTTGAAAGCTTCTGAGAACTTCACTTTCAATTCTCATTTTTAGTGAGGAGATAAATCCACAATTCACTTATAAGTTATAATGTTTTTTCTGTATTGGTTATGATCCTGTGATTTTACTTATAAATAAATTCTTGATTTTGATGGATTTTTGGCCAAACGGTATTTGAATTTTTTTTTTACGTTTTTATTTTTAAAAAAGTCATCCGAATAATGTATTTTGATCTTTAAATCAAAATTGTAGAGTCGGCAATTAGACATCTTCCATTTTAGGTAATCCACTCTATAAAAATATTTTTAATATATAAATGTTATCTTTCAAAAAAAAAACATGTTCAAAGCTTAATATTGAACTCAAAATCGTTACGTCAAAAAAAACTTAAAATCTTAGTGGGCGGGAACCAAGCTACAGACCTACAGTTAAGAGCCCTATAAGCGGGTTAACTTGTAAGAGGAAACTAAATACGGCTATATGTCCTGCCCCATGCTCTTTATTGTAACAAGACTTGTTGGGCCCCTTATTATTATTAAGTTTTATTATTATGTAAGAGCATCTCCAAGAGGGATAGCTGTAACGGTTAGCTAAAATATTATAAAATAATGATTAATTAAAATTTGTTGAACCTGTAAGATGTTGTGCTTCAATGGTGTTAACTATAATGGTTAGCTATATTTCAAAAACAGTATTTTAATATTATTTTCAAATTCAAATGTTTGGACTACACTAATAAGCATGCCTATGAATGCCCATGAAAAAAAACTGAAAAAAATTCATTGCCATGAATTTATATTCATGCCCATGATGATGATACATTGAATTCAATCTACTGGTACATTGAATGCAATCTACTGAATAAGTAGCATCTAACACTTATATATTACTGTGATCTCCAGTCTACAATCTTCCTAGCAGTATAGTAGTTAGTTATATTACACTTTTAAGCAAAGTATCTCCGGGCTAGACAATCAAGCATTCATAGGCATTCATATGCTCCGAAAACATTTCTCACTATCACGAATAACATTAGATTTATAAATTTCCAAATCAGAACAAAATATCACTAATCTAAAAGAAATTATAATATCCACCAAATAAGATTAATCAAACATATAACAAGAAATTAAAAAATTCTTTGAACTCTTTCCCTTTTTTGATTTAACAAACTTCTTTTTGGGGTTGGGTTTGAGTGTGTTGTTCTGAAAATACCAAATCTTCAAATTTAAATGGCTTATCATTTAACAAAGAACCTTTCATGTAACACCCCCAGATCCGGGGTCAGGGATCCGGGTCGTCACGGTCTTTCTTTCCACAATATCACTTCACTTAATTAACAATAAATAACCTCATGTTGTGACCCCACACTAACACACACCACAACCCGTTATAGTCTCAGAGATGAAATTGAAATAAGTACAAGTCTTTGAATCCACAATTTAAAAGTTATTACAACCCAAAATGATTACTTGATAAGTTTACAATTAATTGCCATTATCTGCCACAAGTTATAATTATACATAATTGATTCCCAAAAGTAGAAGGTCTGATCTACAGATAGATCTACCTCTGCAGCTATAGCAGCTATGATCTCAACGGGAAGGCGCGGGGCGCTTCCCACGCTCTTGCGCTGGGTCTGCTGGAGTCTGGCCATCTTTCCTAACTGTTGTTGTGTGATGAAGAAATAAAGCAAGAGTGAGCATTACAGCTCGCAAGATAATATATAGTGTAAAAAATAACGCAAGTATCTAAATGGATAACTTGCTGGAAACCTTTATCAGGTGTAAGATAATTACTTACTGGATATTATTGAAATATTATTGAATGAAATAAAGTTACGAGATACTTTATTTAGTCCCGATATATATATCCACATATATATCTCCTAAACATTTCCTGGAACCTCTGTTATGTAAAGTATGAACAGAGTTTGTAACATCCAATGAATTTTGGAAAGGAAAAGAATTTTGGCATAAACCCGATATCTTGCTGATCAGGCAAAGATAACAATAAGTAACCTTTTATACTAGTAGATGGATGAATCCCCCACCGGTCATCAACCTAGCTACATAAGGACCTTGTGCTGGACCGCCACCCGGCCTCTTACGCGTTGATGGACTGCCACCCATCCACTTACACTTTGATAGACCGTACCCCGGCATGTCGCTTATGCCGACTCAATTAGATGGACTTACTTCCCGAACGTTGGGCAAGTAATCAAATTGTTTTCTCAAAACAGCAACCACGTTGCGAATGTAAAATACACCACAGAGCCGGATCCCCCAGGTTTTGAACGAGTATTTCAATCCCCTTTGAAAGGAAGATCTTAAATATAAAAATGAGTTTTGGGGTCCACTCTAACTTTAAAAATCATTTTGAAGACTCGAAAACATTTTTAAGATTGTTTGGAGTACTGCTGATTTATTAAAATAAATCAGTCCCGATATATTAGAAATATCTGAATATTATTATTTAAATAATATTCTCATAAAGATAATCCTTATAAAAATATTCGAAGTAGAAGTTTTAAAACTCATACTTGAAATGGATATTAAATAACCAAAGATATACTTATATGAAAGTACTATCTTTATTTGAATAATCGAAAATAAGTTTGATTATCGAAACATTATTCTTTAATAAAATAAAGGATATTATTAAATAATAAGCGGAGTCATAATATCTCGAATGAATATTATAAATAATATTCATTAAATAAAATAAACGGAGTCATACATCCTCAAATGAATATTCAAATAATAATCATTAAATAGAATAAACAGAGTCATAAGTCCTCGAATGAATATTCAAATAATATTCATTAAATAAAATAAAGTTATCGAATAAACCTTATTCGATCAATAGTTTTGAAAACTATATCCATATATATATATATATATATATATATATATATATATATATAATATATACTCGGGAACATCGACTCCCGGTTTAGAAATATGTTCACCTTGGGGTCCCCTTTACTAAGGGTATATGCAAATTACCGCTTATCTCTAGCATGGGTATTATCAACTAAATCAACAGATATATGTATCAAGATTACGAACCAAGCATGCATATATACCATATCACATGCTACAATATATCGCAAGAATTTGCTAATTAACCAACATGCATTTATCACAAGACAATGCATATACGTATATACATCACAACAACAGTATAGCGGGTAGAAAACTTGCTTGAGCGACTGGGGGTTATAAATGGCTTGGGACGAGTCTGGTAACCTATAAATAACATATAAGTTGGAATTAAACCAAAGTCACTTGTAAATCTATACTTTAACCAATTTAGACTCTAACGCTCGCTTTGCGCTTAATGATTCTCTTAAGTCGCTCGAGTACCCTCGGCTCCACCATTTTTAATAAATTAACCATTACGAGTTTTAAGGCGATTCTTTCGCGAGTGCCTTACCAACTGCCTAATACACTTTACATAATTGTTTCATACTCCAATTAGTCCTTTTAGGTCTTTAACCTAGGTTTCAAAGTAAGGCAAGGGGTAATGATTCGTGCGCGAAACGTCGTTACTTAAAACGGTCGTTTCTCCTAAACCGTACATCGGAATCAAACGAACTACATATCAAAACAAAGCTCGTAACATGAACTATCTAATCATGGAAATGGTCAAAACCTAGCAGTGAGTTCATGGGTCCTAATGTTAAGAACAAAAACAGCCTAAAGTAAATCGGACATTACGACGGCTATGTTTACGCGATTACCCAAATTTAAACCACTCCAAATCATATCACAATCAACTCACAATCAACATCCCAACCAAACTCCATCCATACTTCATCATAACAGCCCCAACAACTCAACATTATTAATTTATACTATTCTCAAACATGAATTTAAACTATACTTAAGTTCATTAATCAATACTCCAAGAATTACAACTCCAAAACATTACAACACCAACTATCCTCTACATTCACAACAAACAAGCCTCTCATGAACTATAACAACATAACTTAAACCTAATACTCAAGTAAAGTTAGGGTTTGGAGGGGTTATACCTTCCTTGGAGAGTAGAGAATCAAGTAACTAGCTTGGAATCACCCTTAAAAGTCCTTATCCAAGCTTAATCTAAACAAAAACTCAAGAACAAAAAATTTAGTTCTTGAAAAACACTATTCACCATCTTCTTCCATGATTTTTAGGAAGAGATTGTGAATGATTTAGGAGCTCAAACTTATAGGATAGCTATATCTATGCATAAGGAGTCTTGGATAATTACCTTGTGATTTAACAAAGCTTGGAACTAGGATTTTGATTTTTCTTTCTTTGGAAAAGAAGAAAAGCCGAGAGCAAGATGAAGAAAATGAAATGATCTTTGTGTTTTGGATGAAATGATTGTTGGTTGGTTGTTTTTTAGCTTGATTTTGGTTAATTACCTTTTTAACCATGAACTTTGTGTGGTTTTAAATCAACCACACCTCCTTCCCCCTCATGTCATGCTTATGTCACCTTGTTATGTCATCATCCCTTACTTGCCCTCTTCTTATTGTTTTGATGACCTCATCATCCCTAACCTCCTTGATTAACTCCTAATTGTTTGCCTAATGACTGCTGATCTGTTATACGGTTCGCTTATCTTTCGTTCTCGTTTCTCGTTTGAGGGATCATACCCGGGATCTTATTACTTTGGTTTTCTTAACCTTTCTCAATACATTAGATTCCTTTTATGATCCTCTCTTATAATCCTTTAATTTAAATCCTTTTTATCCTGTTACCTTATACTCAATTCTTTCTGTATCTGGTGGATTTTCGGGAAAAAAAATCAAAGTGTTCGGATTTGGATTCTGGCGATCTTTACATACACTTATATACCATATAGCGTACTAATAAAATCTCAGAATATCAATAACAGAACCCCTACATAGTGTGGCATGAAAAGTTTTCCTATTCAGCATAATCAGCAAAAACACTATTCATAAGGGTTACAAAAAAGTTTAAAATTTTGGGGTTATTACATTCCATCTCCTATAACGAGAACACAAATCGTAAAGAATTGAATTTTTTTTTGCAAATTCCCAAATTTCTGGAAACCAAAACCTTAATCATTATATATTGACCACACCAAGAATAAACGATTTTGAAAGAAAGAAATAAAGATATAATTAATGAAATAATAACCATACCAACCATACCTCTAAGACAGAAGTGAAATAGCGGGTAGCTGAAGCAGCGAGTAACTGAAGCAACGGGAAAGATTTCAGCGGGAAATGAGGTGGAGGTTTTTAGAGGACGAGATGACAATCAACAAATATAGCGGATGAGTTTGAGATTTATATAATTATACCTAACAGTTATACACCCTTGGAGCGCTGTATTTGTTACAGGATAGCTATAATTGCAACTGTAATAGTGCCAGCAGGAGGTTTTAGCTACCAGGGGAGTAAGGTTGGAGATGCTCTAATATATAAGAGACTTTGAGAAAGAGCTAAATTATAAGGAAGGAGAGCATCTTCTTATTTCTATAGCTTTAAACAAAGTACAAGCTGTAATAACCAGTATTTTTCTTTGTAAGATATATATATATATATATATATATATATATATGACTTAAGTTGATTGTAGTTGTAAAAATAAATATTTATTAAATTGAGTGGGTCCATATACATACATGCAAGTTTTTAAAATATATATATATATATATATATCTGAATAATATTTTTCTTTATGTTCTAAAATATCTTTAAAACAATTATATATTATTTTATATGTTTACATGTCTATTTTACTTGGTCAAAAAAAATAACACGTTATTCAAAGATAAGATATGGATCATTTTAAAATAGTGGGTGATAACTAACGGTCATAATAGAAGGGCACTACGTCAAATTTGTAAATAAATATACGTGTCTCGGCTAGTTTATTCATTGCACAACATCTTCTTTCTCAGATACTCCTCATTCTCTCTGTTTTCTTCTACCTTTCTTTTAAAATGTGTTTGCTCACCTTTTTTTATACTCACTTTAATACATTTAATTTATATAGATTTTAAGTTCTTTCAATGCTTGCATACTTACTGATATGATATAATACATGATTTATACATGCTATTAGATATTGATATTTGTTAAATTAGTTCAAATGTACTTGGTATGTAATTTGATAAATATTTAAATACCATATTTTTAAATTATTAATTTATCTTAGATAAGATGATTTATGATAGGGATCTTACGATTTTATTAAATTATGTAGGTGTCTGCAAAGTATAAGGTTAATAATTTATGGTGTCATTGGATATAATTATATACACGTGTGCAGGAATATGTTTTATTGTAATATTATTATTTTATATAATATGTTCACTAACTTGCATATTTTATTAATATTATGATTATGTTAGGTAATGAATCACACGGGGGGTGAATGTGTTTTCTGATTTTAGGCTTTTCTTGAAAGATAATGGTTGAACAAAGTAAATTAAATCTTGTATAGAAAAGTGTTCATGCAGAAATTAAACATGCATAAAATAAAGAACACAGATCTTCAAAACTCGCTTAATATTTGTATTAAAAATTAAGATGTTTTGCTACAAAATTTCTAAGCTCTTCTAAGTTAAAGAGCTCAGCTTCTTCTCGAGAGTGTTACAATAATTTTTGATCTAAATTGTTAATTCTAACTAGAGGACCAGTGTTAATTTTATAGCTCAGTTAACTGCTGGTTTACACAGTGGATAATAAACATGCTATTAGCTTTTCTAAACTGTCACTTATCATTTTTATTTATAGAAAAGCAAATCTTCCATTTCTGGCTTAGCATATCTTTAGCATCCCGTGTTTACTTTAAGCTTTCTCTCTCAGTTAATCTTTGCCATTGATCTTGCACACTCTTCAAGCTGCTTTTTATAGACTTGTCAATCCATCTGTTGGATTGTTTGTTGATTGTTTATCTTGGATATTAAACTGATCTGCAATTCTGTACTTTGAGACTGTACTTTGAGATCTCCAGTTTGATTTATTTGAACACTTGATATCTCGATAAGTATTAAGGCTTATCGAGATCTCTAGTACTCCATAATGAGTTTGGCTTGTAGAGGTCTTCAGGTCATCGAGATCTCTAGTCTTCATAACTTCACTTGACTTGTAGATATCTCTGAGTTCTCGAATGGATATAGACATGTCGATAACTCTGAGTTCTCTAGTGAAGGAATGACTTATCGATATCTTTTTGAGTTCTCGAGTAGCTTTCTTGACTTCTCTACTCCTTGTGGATATTGCTTATTTGTTGAGTAGATATTGCTCATCCGTCGAGTAGATGTTGCTCATCCGTCGAGTAGATATTGCTCATCCATCGATTAGATGTTGCTCATCCGTCGAGTAGATATGGCTCATCCGTCGAGTAGATGTTATTTATCCATCGAGTGGATATATAGCTCATCCGTCGAGTAGATGTTGCTTGTCCGTCGGTACTCTTTAAAGTTTGAATGACTTCTCGATAAGTCATTCTGGAGTTCTCGAATGACTTCTCTATAACATTAAATCTGTGACTTGTAGAGATCTTGACTTAGAACATTTTTCTCCAAACAGATTTATTCAACTCCAAGCTTCTTCAAAATTCTTCTGAGGCATGATCTTCTTGATCTTCTTCCAGATAGAATCCTTAGGCTTGATACTGTTTTGGAAAAAAGACTTCAGTCTGCTCCTTTACATTTTTACAGACTTTAAGTGTTACAAGTACATAATACAAATTTAGATAACAATACAACTTACTTAGGGTTGACCCCAAGTTTAACTGATTGCTAATGACATTGCCAGCTTCAGTATTCTTTGACATCATCTATTATATATTACAATCTCCCCCAACTAGCTCATTATAAAATTATGCACAAGTTCTAGTTGATGATGTCAAAACTTTATCTAAATGCAGAACCCAAGAACCCAATTTGATATTCTTTTGTGAGTTGCATTTAAATTTATTCTTCCTTCTCCCCCTATCAAGAAAAGAATATTTTGGAAACATCCATTAGCTGTTTTGGCATTTGGATATTATTCTCCCCCTTTTTGACATTATCTCCAGGAGGAAAGATCCAGTTATATGCACATTATTCAAGCTTTTGTCAATGTTCATGAAGAACACTATCAGCAGCTTCAAGTTTTAGTGAAGTTTGTAGTGATGAGTTTACCAAGTAGATTAGAATAGGAAAAACCTAAGCTCTCTGTTCTTTTGAATAAGTAGTTTCACTACTTCTCACTGCACTAGTCTCATAACTTTTAAGAGTCAGAGTTACCTCACAAGGATTGCTAAATCCAAACACTCATTCTACCTCTCCTTTTACCAGGAAGGATCCCGCCTCTCTTATTTTCAATTTTTCTCTCAATCTATTCTCTCATTCTCACATGAAAGGCTCAATTGTTGTTTGTCCTACAGAAATAAGAGGTGGCTGAGGAGAGTTAATCTGGGATCATATGATTAGGGGTAGACCATATAGGGCTAATCATACTCATTTCACCAGAAAAATGAGTGCATAAGTATCTATGACTGGGATCACAGTTTGACTCACAGATTTTTCTGTGGTTATGACAGTGTGTTGTTCTCCACTTGTGGTGGGCACCTCCAATTGAATTGGAGAGGATTTGACTGGGTTACTGCCATGTGCACCAGCCTCAAACCCTCTCGTGTCTTGCAACACACTGGCACTTGAATGTGCTAATCTTGCCTTTCTTATGACATTGTCATAGGCAATTGTTCTTCTAGCTTTGATTGTTAGGGCAGCCTCTGCTAGAGTTATGAGGGCAGTTGTTCCTTTTTGAGGAACCTCCAATTGAATTGGAGAGGATTTAGATAGCTCCCTCTCAGGAGTACTACCCTCAAACCTATCAGTCTGTTAAGACTGTTTTGCACATGAAGGTGCATTAGTAATATTCATGAAAAGCTGATAAATTTCCATGTTTGTGATACCGGTTCCTTTTTCTCAAACAACAAAATAACTGAAGAACATTTTGGGGATTTTGTCCTTTTGTAAAACAGGCTCCTTTTGAGAGTTACATGAGTGGGATTGTGTTTGAGTTTGTGTTTGTGTTTGTGTTGATGTGCCCGGGTAAACTGCAGTTTGATTTTGAATTGTTTTAGCTGCAGTTTTAGCACCAATACCTGTGAATTGATTATTTGAATTCCATGTTGATGTCTTATATTAGACCTGTAATGCATTGAACAAATGTATCTTTTTGGAGTTTCATTAGACAAATACATTGTAAGATATATTAGTTGCAAGCATTATTGCAGAGAAGGCAAAATTCAGTATAGATATAAGCACATAGGAATCATTACACAAACAAAAGAATACTTAGAGAAGAATTTGGATTTTCATTAATAATAGAAACTGAGTACATCAAGACATAGATTTAACAAGTAAATCCTAATCCTAACTACTCTAGTGTGGATCCCTTCTTCTCTGCCTCCAATCTCCTTGCCCTGCGCTCATAAGCCCTGGACATGGAGTTTGCAAGAGAGATGATTCTCTCCTGCAGCTCCACAGCAGCAAGACGTTGCTGCTCAGCCACCCTGGCTCGTCTCTCCTGCTCGAGAGAGACTTCCATCTCGAAGAAAAGAATATCAAGTTGATCATCCCATGAGAGTTCATCAAAGATCTCTCGTGGAAGATCAAAAGGGCTACATACGATCCCCTTGATGTGGATTTGAAGTCCAAAGGGGTCATAATAGACTTTATCGTTAGTCAAGTTTCGAGTTGGAAGATAAACACCGTGGTTGAGTGTGTGAAAAACGGGGGCAGCCATTGGAGCGAAAAGAACAATAAGTGAGTTTTGAGGCTAAAAAGTTTATTAGAAAGAGAGTGCTGATGAATGATAAAGAGGGTGGCGTTTTTAATTTATAGAGGGAGTAAAGATAGAAACCAATAGACTCTTGAGTTACCCGGATAATACGAATAATAAACACATATGCATATTAGACAGTTAGAAATGACTAGTTACTATTCCCCATGCAAGTACTCAAGAATATTAGTTACTTTAGAGAGTGACTATTCCCCATGCAAATAAGCACGTACTCCCTACATAAAAAGTAACTCCTCCTATCAGTATTCAGTCAAATAAATTAACCACTATCAGCATACTCAAAACAACACAAATGATGTACTAGTCTACTAATATTGGACTAACCTATTTCCACGTAAACAAGAAATCATATAATTATGTAAATGTGTCAATAAGTCTGAGAAATTAGAGACAAGTATGTCAAAAGTATTTTTCTGAACATAATTTATGAATTAAATTTGTTCAGTTTTTCATACTTTTTGCTTCTTTTGATCTGTTATTTATTAAGTTCATATACCGAGGATATGAAGTAATAAATATTCAGTTTGCTTAGAATTTTGAAAAATTCCAAGTTCAAATTAATCGATAAATCTAGGTATTTATAGTGAAAGTAAATGACTTGTCGAGAACTCAAAAATAGACATTTGAAGTTGTCTATCGAGAAGTCATTTAAAGAAATGAAGTACATGTCGAGAAGTTATTTTAAATTACTCTTATAGAGAACTCAACCTTGACTTGTCGAAATGTCAAATAAATATCCAGTTTGTCCAAAAGTGGACTGAATTAATTCTAACTTTTATTTTGAATAAATTCAAAATAAAATTAGAATAAATTTTCCAAAAGTAATTTACCAAAATAATTTATCAGTTTAAATTATTTCAGTTCTGAGTTATTGATATGTCAAGAATTGTACTTTAGAGAACTCTGTGAATGAACATTATTAGAGAACTCTACAAGGACTTGTCGATAAGTCATTTTAAACCTATCGAGAAGTCACTCGAGAAGTCAGTGAGTTGACTTATCGAGGACTCACTCGAGAAGTGCCAAAATGACTTGTCGAGAAGTCAATTTATACTTATCGAGAACTCAATTTGCTAGATACTTTTGGTTATTGTAATTCTGCCTTGAGTTAATTTTATATATTAAGGATGTAAATTAACATCTAAGCAGTTTACTCAGAATTTGAAAAATTCTAAGTTAAATGAATTTGAAAGACAAATATACAGAGATTTCTGAAATATTTATAATTCAACTTTTTTTTAAATTTCCAATTTAATCAAATTAATTTTGATTTACTGGAGATTAATCTGCTGCACAATATTAGCTGAGTTCTTGCCTTAGGATGAAGAATTGAGCATTCCAATTTCACTTACAAGTCTAGTGAAAGTTGCTTCATCCAAAGGTTTAGTAAAAATATCAGCTAGTTGTTTTTCTGTTGGTACAAAAATGAGCTCAATGGTATCATTAGTAGCATGTTCTCTAATGAAATGATACCTCACATCAATGTTCTTTGTCCTAGAATGATTTACTGGATTAGCTACTATAGATATAGCACTAGTATTGTCACACATGATAGAAATTTTGTGTAACACTAGGCCATAATCCATTAGCTGATTTCTAATCCAAAGCACTTGAGCACAACAACTCCCTGCAGCTATGTATTCAGCTTCAGCTATAAAAGTTGATACAGATTGTTGTTTCTTGTTGTACCAAGATACAAGTCTTTGTCCAAGAAATTGGCAGCTTCCACTGGTACTCTTTCTGTCAACCCTGCATCCAGCAAAATCTGCATCTGTGTATCCAACAGCTTTAAAACCAGTTCTCTTAGAATACCATAATCCCAAGTTTGGAGTTCCCTTCAAATATCTGAAAATCCTCTTTACAGTCATCAAATGTGATTCTTTTGGATTGTCTTGAAATCTTGCACATAGACATGTTGCAAACATGATATCTGGTCTACTTGCTGTTAAGTAAAGCAATAATCCAATCATCCCTCTGTAGTTTGAGATATCTACACTCTTGCCCTTTTTATCCTCATCCAACTTTGTTGCAGTAGACATAGGTGTAGATACAGGTGAAAAATCAACCATTCCAAACTTTTCCAAAAGATCCTTGACATATTTAGTTTGGCTGATGAAGATACCATCACTTCTTTGGCTGACTTGAAGTCCAAGGAAGTAACTCAGTTCCCCCATCATACTCATTACATATTCACTCTGCATAAGCTTGGAGAATCTTTGGCACAACTTCTCATTAGTAGAGCCAAAGATGATATCATCCACATAGATCTGAACTAGGATCATATCTTCACCATATTTCTTATAGAAGAGAGTCTTGTTTATGGTTCCTCTAGTAAAACCATGCATCAGTAAGAAATCTGACAGTGTGTCATACCAAGCTCTAGGTGCCTGCTTTAGTCCATAGAGAGCCTTGAGTAACTTATACACAAATTTAGGAAATTTTGGATCTTCAAAGCTAGGAGGCCGTTGCACATAAAATTTTTCTTCTTACTCACCATTCAGAAAGGCACTTTTGACATCCATTTGATACACTTTAAAATTTGAGTGTGCAGCAAATGCTAGACAAATTCTTATAGCTTCAAGTCTTGCAACAGGAGCAAACGTTTCATCATAATGAATTCCTTCTTCTTGTGAGTAGCCTTTAGCAACCAACCTTGCTTTATTTCTGGTGACTATACCATTTTCATCCATTGTGTTCCTGAACACCCATTTTGTTCCAATAATGCTTCTGTTCTTTGGTGCAGGAACTAACTTCCAAACTTTGCTTCTCTCAAACTGATTCAGCTCTTCCTGCATGGCAGATATCCAGTTTGGATCCAATAGAGCTTCATCAATCTTCTTAGGCTCTACTTGGGACAGAAAGCATGCATGTAGGCACTCATTAGCAGTTGCACTTCGAGTCCTCATACCAGCAGTAGGATCACCAATAATTTCTTCTCTGGAGTGATTTCTATCCCACTTTATTGTGTGAGTGTGTTGACTTGTGCCTTCATCATTTTCTTCATTATTGGTATGACTGGTAGATCCTTCTTCTCTTTCTCCCCCAGAGTTTGTGTCATCAACTTCAGATATTTGAGATGAGCTTCCATTCTCATGATTTTCCTGTTAGATAGACTCTTCATTCATCATTTGTTGTGTAATACCTTCATCTTCTTCATTAGAATCACTATCAATGTTGAGGTTTTCAAATGCAAGGGCTTCAGCTTCATTGTCATCAAGGCATTCCAAGCCTGGACACTTGTCATCATCAAAGGTCACATATGTGCTTTCCATGATCTTCTTTTGATCAATCACATAGACTTTGTAGGCTGTTCTTTCCAGTGAATATCCCAGAAAAATTGCTTCAAAGACCTTTGAGTCAAATTTTTCCACATATTCAGAGTTGTCTTTCAAAATGTAACACTTGCTTCCAAACACATGAAGATGCTTTACAGTAGGCTTTTTCTTGGACAAGATTGAGTAGGGTGACTTGCCATGTGCCTTGTTAATGAGATATATGTTCTTTGTATAACATGCAATGTTGACAGCCTCTTCCCAAAAACTTGTTGGCATCTTGCAGCATTGTTCTAGCAGCTTCAACCAATGTTCTGTTCTTTCTCTCAACTACTCCATTTTGTTGAGATGTCCTGGCAGCTGATAACTCTTGAACAATGCCTTTGCAGAATCCACTTAATGTAGCATTTCTGAATTCTGTTCCATTATCACTTCTCAGTCTTTTCACACAATTGTAATCCTCAGCCTGTTTTTCTATCTTCTTAATGTGCTCAATTATGATATGTAGAGTTTCATCTTTAGAGTTCATGAACTCTACCCAATTGTATCTTGAGAAATCATCCACCATCACAAGTGCAAATCTGTTCCTTGAAATGGATAAGACATTTACTGGGCCAAACAAGTCCATGTGAATTAGTTACAAGGGTGTACTAATAGAATTCACAGTTTTTGACTTGTGACTTGATCTTTTCATCTTTCCTTTCTGACAAGCTTCACATACTTTAACTTGAGCAAAATCCAGCTTGGGCATATCTCTCACTAACTCCTTTTTGACTAAATTGTTAATTGCCTTAAAATTCAAGTGAGTCAGCTTCTTATGCCATAGCTTGCTTTGTTCTTCTAATGCCTTGGTGTAGAAGCAGCAAATACCATCCTTATTTGTTGAGTCCAATTCTGCAACAAACAAGCTTCCTTTCCTTGCTCCTTTCAGAGCAAGTTCACCAGTTTTCTTACTGATAAAGGTGCATTCTTCTTTGTTGAATAAAACTTCAAAGCCTTTATCTGTAAATTGGCTAACACTGAGAAGATTCACCTCAAGACCAACTACTAGTGCTACATCATCAATGACAACATTTTCAAAAACAATCTTGCCATATCCCATTTTGAATCATTTGTTGTTGTCTCCAAAGGTCACCAATGGGCCAACTTTCTCCTCAAACTGTGATAGCAAGGCCTTATCACCTGTCATATGTCTGGAACATCCACTGTCAATGATCTATATGACTTTTTTCATTTTGTCCTGCACACAATGAGATTCAATTATGTTTAGTAACCCAAGCAGTGTTGGGTACTTTCTTCTTGTTAACTGATTTAGTAGAAGTAGAGTGATTTATTTCAGATAAAATAGAGTTCAATGATTTTTGTGCATTTTCCCTTCCTGATGTAGACTCAATTTTTGTTTCTTTAATGTCTACTCTCAGTTTGTGGCAACTCTTCATCACTTTCAAGTTGCAAGGAATGCAATCAAACTTATCACCGAATGAGTAGGGATCATCTAAATCTGCTTCATTGTATTTGCAAATTCCTTCAGTTGGCCTAATAACACTCTTTTTACAAAGATGAGTTAGATGATTTGTAGAACTACATATTCCACACTTCTTGCCAGGAATATCTGCAACATAGTTCAGATTATTGCTTTTATTTTTCCCAATTCTTCCACTTCTATTTTTCTTCTTCTGTCTTGCATCTTCAATCTTGGTTTCTTTGACAAGAATCTTGGTACTTTGGTTATCCATAAGATTTTCTTCAACCTTGGAAGATTGAATTGAATCTGCATTCTTTTTTTCATTATCCTCATCTGCAATTTCTTGCTTGATAATCAATTCTTCTTCACTGAAGTTTACCTCACAAGTCTTAAATACTGGTGACCCAACATTTTTCAGCATTGCTGGAACATTTTCAATCTTTGTTGCTTTTCCTCTATCATCAGTGTTTTTCTTCTTGTTGTTTAAGGTATTATAATCAAGACTAATGGCAATGTTTGCACATGGTTTATTTTTCTCATGGTACTGACCAACCAATTCAGATGCATTCTTGAAGGACTTCAACTTTACTTCACTTTTCTCCAGTTTTTCTCTTAGCACAGCTTCAATCTCATTTGCATACTTGAGCTTGTTTTTTAGATAACCATTTTCTTGTTTCAAGGCTTCAAGCTCCACTATCAACAATTCAGCTTCTTGTTTTTCACTTTCTAGCTTCTCATTTAACTTTGTTAATCTGCTAACTTATTCATTAGCAGCAAACATGCTTGTATGAATGTGAAACATTTATGTGCTCATCTTTTCAACAGTTTCCTTATATTGATTCATATTTAAATCAATGGAGGTAGGAGTTGGTACCTGTGATTTAGATGAGGATGATTCTCCTTGCTCCAAGGCCATGAGTGCATAGTCTCCAAGTTCTTCATCTTCATTATTTTCAGAATCATCCCAACTTTTACCTTCTGCAATATAAGCTTTGCTTTGCTGTTTCTTCAGAAGAGCTTCATACTTTGCTTCCAGTTCAAGATAAGCCTTATCTTTCTTTGCCTTCTTGGGTTTCCTGAATTCTGTAGCAAAGTGGCCTAGTTCATCATAACTGAAGCACCTTATATTAGATCTGTTAACAGATCTAGTTTTGTAACCACTTTTGCTATCAGAATTGTACTTCCCTTTCTCTTTCCAGCTGTTGTCTTTGTTAAAAGACTGTCCTTTACTTTTGAAGTATCTTGGCTTCCTTACTCTAATGTTAGAGAATTTTCTAGCCAGATATGCCATTGACTGATCTAGCTCATCCAGTTCTTCAAGAGTATAGATTTCATCCTTTACCAATTCTAGTATGACTTGCTCCTGTGAATCAATTGTTCTTTGCTCACTTGTTGAGGCAACTGGAATATGAGATCTTGGTTCATCATTAGATGTTTGACCTTCATTTACTATTAAAGCACTTGAACCATCTATAACATGTCCTTGCCCAGATCTCAAAGATTGCCTTTGAATCATCTCAAGCTCATAGGTTTTAAGAATTCCATATAGAACTTCCAGAGTTATTCTGCTCAAGTCTCTCCCTTCCCTGATTGCTGAGATTTTCTGTTCCAAATGATCAGGAAGAGTAAGCAGGAATTTTAGATTCACTTATTCAGCTTCATAGAACTTGTCATGAAGCTGCAAGTCATTTATCAGCTTATTAAATCTTTCAAACACTTCAATAATGCTTTCCTTGGGCTTAGCCATGAAACCCTTATACTGTGAAATCAGTATCCTTCTTTGATTAGATCTAACTTCCTTAGTTCTTTCATAGAGTATTTCAATCTTCTCCCATATTTTCTTAGCAATGTCACAGTTGACTATGTTGTACATCACATTGTCAAGTGACTCAATTAGTATCAATTGTAAACTGCTATCCAGGGATACCTTCTCCTTTTCAGGATCTGTATACTCAGCAGGATCTTTTGGAGTATAATGAGCTGGTATGACAATGTCTCCATCTGTAGATTCCTCAACCCTTACCACAGGAATGAAAGGTCCATTCTTGAGGATCTGAGTGTAGAGTGGATTGACCATCTTGATAAACAACATCATTTTCTTTTTCCAAAGAGTGTAGTTAACTTTGTCAAAGGTGGGAATTTTGATGCTACTGATTTTCTGTGTATTCATTCTTCCAAGATCTTGAATCTATTTTCTTTCAGATTTTGCTCTGATACCACTTGTTAGGTAATGAATCACACACAGAGGGGGGGGTGAATGTGTTTTCTGATTTTAGCCTTTAATTGAAAGATAATGGTTGAACAAAGTAAATTAAATCTTATATAGAAAAGTGTTCATGCAGAAATTAAACATGCATAAAATAAAGAACACAGTCTTCAAATCTCACTTAATTTTTGTATTAAAAATTAAGATGCTTTGCTATAAAATTTCTAAGCTCTTCTAAGTTAAAGAGCTCAGCTTCTTCTCGAGAGTGTTACAGGAATTTTGATCTAAATTGTTACTTTTAACTAGAGGACCAGTGTTAACTTTATAGCTCAGCTAACTGCTGGTTTACATTGTGGATAATAAACATGCTATTAGCTTTTCTAAACTGTCACTTGTCATTTCTATTTATAGAAAAACAAATCTTCCATTTCTGGCTTAGCATATCTTTAGCATCCCGTATTTACTTTAATCTTCCTCTGTCAGTTAATCTTTGCCATTGATCTTGCACACTCTTCAAGCTTCTTTTTGTAGACTTGTCAATCCAGTTGTTGGATTGTTTGTTGATTGTTTATCTTGGATATTAAACTGATCTGCAATTCTGTACTTTGAGACTGTTCTTCGAGATCTCCAGTTTGATTCATTTGAACACTTGATATCTCGATAAGTATTAAGGCTTATCGAGATCTCTAGTACTCCATAATGAGTTTGGCTTGTAGAGGTCTTCAGCTCATCGAGATCTCTAGTCTTCATAACTGAAAGGAATATGTCCTAAGTCCAATCATGTATTAGGATTTAGGAATAACTTTTTATATAATCTGTTTTGATTTCATTGATTTTAATAAAAGACTTGTTTTGTTTTTATTACGGGCTCTATCTATTTAAGTGTTTAAATAAGATATACCATAGTTTAGAGTAAAGCTTTTTATGGATTATGATGAGAACATAATAGTGAGACCTAAAAAGATGATAACTCTAAACTTAAATAGTTCCTGGTCGTAGGATTACTAACTGGTAATTAATAATCCGCAGAGATCGGTACATACTATGCTTGCTTCATTATGAAGGATGTCTGTTCTCATAGACATTTATGTGGTGCCACTATAGCTAGTATGTAGGTGCTTATTATAGAATAAGTTCACTGAACATGACTCGCCCAGCTAACAACTGATGGAGTTCACTCACGTGTCAGCAGTTGTTCACCTAGTGATAGTTGTACAAGTATCCTTAGACTTGAGGTCATCATAGTCATCTTGTGTACACTGAACTATGCTTTGGTTTAGTTCTTAGTCTCCAGGGATAATTATTAGGGCTCTTCTGGGTATAGGAATTTGTACACGAAGATAGTGTATGATCAATAAAGGATCTACCCCTTCCAGTGAAGGAAGCGAATGTTCAAGGCTGATCCACTTATGCTAGTTCAGGAATCTCTGGCTAGAGTGAATGAAATTAGAAAGGAGTTTCTAATTTGCATAGAACTACGCATAGTAAATGGTAAGCAAGTGATTGAATTAGATAGGCTTGACACGAGATCCATGCCTTGTATTTAATCGGGACATTGTAGGGTAGAAGGAGTTTATTGTACGGTAACTATTCACTGAATAGGTTCTTGGTATTCTAAGCAGTGAATTCATATTATCCGGATAGTCGCGATATGCTGAGAAGTATCCCTCACGATGTAGAATAAATGTGATTAATTAATTAATCATATTTAATAAATTAGAGAATTTATATAAATAATGATAAAATAGTTTTATTATTATTTATTTCTACTACTGGCTTAATATTGAACCTACAGGGTCACACCATAAAAAGAGAATGATTTAATGGTGGAGGAATTAATTAATAATGGCTAATAATTATTTATTTATGAAATAAATAATTAATTGGAAAATTTAATAATTGATTAATTGAGATTTAATTGATTATAAATTAATTAAGAAAAGTTCTTAATATTATTAATTAAAGGATTTAATTTTTGGAAATTAAATCAAGAGAGAGAATTATTTCTAAAGTGTTTAGAAAAAGGATTAATAATTAAAAGGTGTTTTAATTATTAATAAGAATAATAAATGGGATAATAATAATAATAATTATGGGAAAATTTCAGCTGAAAATTTTGCCTATAAATACACTATTATAGACTCTATTTTTATTCGAACCCACATCAAACCCGAAAATCCAAAAAGTTTGGAAAACTCAATTCTCTCCACCTCCTTCCTCCTCCTTAACATCGTTTTATTGGTTGATACCGGTGGAGTGCTTCACACTTGAGGAGCAACTGCTAAGGATCTCTGATCGTTGTCTCCGAATTATTTTAAAAGGTTAGATTCGATCCCTCGAATTTTTATTCATGATCTGTATGCTTTTATTTGGATTTTGTATGTGTAAAAGTGTTTTTCCATGCCCCGCTGCGTTAAAAATCCAACAATGGTATCAGAGCATAGGTTGTATGCATATAGATCTGTGGTAAAAATTTCAGAATTTTATGTGTTTGTATGAATTAATTATGATTTTTACAAGTTATATCATGGATTAATTTTGTCTGATGAGAAATCGTTTCTCAGAATAATTTTGAATATTGAATAGGGTTCTACAAGTGTTGTGGATCTTCTGGGTATTTTTTTCATAATTTTATGATATATAGATTTTTTATTATGAATTTTTGAAGTTGTTGCAATTAAATTCGTAATTAAATAAATCATATATATATAAATTGTTTGTAAGTGTGTATATATATCCGTACTACATCTGTGTGTTGTCTGTTGATGCTGTTGGCAAGGAGGCAGACAGAGAACAACGGCTGTCAGGCGCGATTTCCGAGAAAGCGGCGGCTGCTGAAATAATAAAACAAAAAAAAAATTGGGGTGTCACGCATTCTGGGAATGCGTTACACACCTGTGACGCATTCACGGAATGCGTTACACCCTTAAATGGCTTAAAAGGTGTGTAACGCATCACCGGAATGCGTTACAGGTATTGTAACGCGTTCCTGTAATGCGTTACAGCCCGTCTGTTGATTTTAAAATTGATTTTCTGGGAGTTTCGTAACTCCGTTTTGGGCGTGCAATATACCGTTGGATTCGTTTTTCCGAGACGGATCTAATGGAGTGATCAATTTTAGTTTATATAAAAGTTTTGAACTGTTTATATTCCATAAAGTGTTTTAAAGCTATTTTTGATCGTTTGAATTGATTTTAAATGCTTCTTGTGATATATAGAGATGTATATTGCTTGTTCTAATATGCTAGATGTTGTAACATGCCTACCTTGATGTTTATTCATGTTGATATATGTGATATATGCTTAGTTTATCATGCGATGATAGATTTAGGTGAACTTAAATAAACATAAGGCGTTTGTTAGACAACCTAGTATAGTGAAATTGTTTCATAACCTTAATAATAATATTATGAATACAATCATGAGATTCTTGTGTTTATGAAACACGTAATTGAATATGAATTTTCGATATGAGAGAAAGGATGATTCTGTCAACAACAGATTTCTATCTGTAAGAAAGGGTTATTAAGTGACGCCTCTTGACAATGCTCCACCCAATCTGGGAATCATCTGATTATTGATTATTGATTTTAAATATTTAATTTAAAAGGAAGAATCTCTTTATAATATGATTATGATTGTAACGTAATATAATCCCTCTAAAATTAAATAATATCAAGTAGTAATTGGCCAATGACACAACGGGCTTGTGTCGGTCATAGCCTTCCAATATGGTAGAAAGTAGTTCTTATTTTTGAATCATTGTCGTTTCGTGCCACAGCCGAGGGCTTTGATTTCGAAATAAGAAATACTTGTCTATTACATAGAGATGTGTACATTGAATAAGAATCTAAAGGTCGTTACGTGCCACAGCCGTGGGCCTTTGGGGACTGATTCAATTGTACGGAATGTTGGGTTAGACTTGACTTAGAATATTGAGTGTGTCGTGCCACAGTCGTGACTCAATTATTCAAGAGGCTAAAGTTTGATTAGGGAATAACATGAGATGTAATTGACAAGAGTTGTCTACCTATTGAACATTACATGCCGGTTCGTGCTACAACCGGGGTCGTGTAATGGAATGTAGGATCCCTATTCCCACTAGCATTATGAATGCTTAATTTTTCACGTAGGGGGTTGAATAAATTAGATAAACTAGTGGGAGCCACTTATGAATAAAGACCCGATTCATATAGTGTTTTGAAATGAAATCGAATATTTGCTAAGTGTTGTTATGTGTTTATCATTTACAGATTTACTTTGTACGTTATGTCTTCAACACTATCACTCAGGAGCATACTGGATGCTCACAAATTGACTGGTCCTAATTATGCTGACTGGCTTCGAAACTTGAGAATTGTTCTCAGGATTGAGAAGCTGGAATACGTGATTGACTCACCTAAGCCTACTGAACCTGCTAGTGATGCACATAATGATGAACATGTTGTGTATCGTAGGTGGATAGATGATGCAAATGTTGCTCAATGTATCATGCTAGCTTCCATGAACATTGAGCTACAGAAGCAACATGAGCATATGGATGCTCACACTATCCTCATACATCTACAAGAGTTGTATGATGTGGCAGGGAGGACAGCTCGATATGAGATATCGAAGGAGTTGTTCGGTTGTAGGATGTCTGAGGAATCATCTGTGAATGACCATGTACTTAAGATGATCAATTTGATTGAACGTCTTGGACAACTTGGTTTTTCCATGGATGGGGAGCTGAGCCAAGACTTGGTCTTGCAATCGCTTCCGAGTTCGTTCTCACAGTTTGTTGTGAACTTTCACATGAATAAGTTGGATGTCAGCCTGCCTGAACTCCACAACATGTTGAAGACTGCGGAATCGAATTTTCCCCCTAAGAAGAATTCTGTTCTTCTAATTGGTGAAGGTTCCAATCCTAAGAAAAGGAAGAGGAACTCTTCCAAGAAGAAGAAAGTAGGTGAGAAAATGCCTGTTCCACCAAAAGCTGAAGACCCCAAGAGCAAAGTTGTTTGCTTTCATTATAACAAGGCGGGGCACTGGAAGAGGAACTGCAAGGTTTACCTTGCAGAATTGAAGAAGAAGAAGGGTAGTGAGACTACCGCTTCTGATTTAGGTATGTTCATGATAGAAGTGAATATGTCATTAAATCAAATTTCTACTTGGGTATTAGATACCGCCTGTGGTTCTCAAATCTGCAATTGTTGCAGGGACCAAGGAGAAGTAGGACTCTTGAGGAAGAGGAGGTGATTCTACTGATGGAAATGGAGCAAGAGTTGCTGCTGAAGATGTAGAATCATTTCATTTACATAGGCCTACGGGCAAGACTATTGTTTGAAATAATTGTTATTTTGTTCCCTCGATTGTGAGGAATATTATTTTTATTCCCATGTTAGACTTGGATGGATTTTCATTTATTATTGAGAATAATGAATGTTCTATTCTTAGAGATAATATTCTTTATGGACGTGGTGCTTTAAATAATGGTCTGTATGTATGTGACATAATTTATTTCAGATTGAACAAACTAATAAAAGAAAAGGGATGATGAAAATCTCACTTTATGGTGGCACTGCAGTCTCCATTTAATGGACATGGAGAGAGGGCTGCAGATTTGCTAGGAATGGTACACACAGATGTATGTGGACCAATGTCTACGCATGCCATGGGTGGATTTTCATACTTCATTACTTTCATAGATGATAGATCTAGATTCGGATATGTGTTTGATGAAACACAAATCTGAAGCCTTTGAAAAGTTCAAAGAGTATAAGTATGAAGTGGAGAAACAAACCAAACATAGTATTATAATTCTTCGATTAGATCGAGGTGGTGAATACTTGAATGGAGAGTTTCTGGATTATCTCAAAGTAAATGGTATAGTCTCCCAGTGGACTCCTCCAGATTAGTATCTGAAAGGAGAAATCGAACTTTGTTAGACATAGTTCGGTCCATGATGAGCTATGCAAATCTTCCAGTATTCCTATGGGGTTATGCATTGGAAACCTCAGCATATTTACTGAATAAGGTGCCTTCCAAAATCTGTTCCTCAAACTCCGTATGAGATATGGAAAGAAAGGAAACCGAGTCTTAAACACGTTAAGATTTGGGGATGTCCAGCTTATGTCAAGTAAGTTAACCCAGATAAGCTGGAATATCGATCCGTAAAATGTAGTTTTGTGGGATATCCTAAAGAGACTTTAGGGTATTACTTTTACACCGATCATAGGGTGTTTGTCTCCAGACATGCTACCTTCTTGGAAAAGGAGTTTATCCTTGAAGGAAACAGTGGGAGCAAAATTGAACTTGATGAAGTTCAAGAAGCACAAACTACTACGGATCAAGTGGAAACACCTGTTCTGACAGAACAACCTTTTGTGGAATAGCCCATTCATAGATCAGGGAGAGTGTCTCGCCAACCTGAGAGGTAATATGGCCTTGTCATTGAGAATGACAATGAGTTGTCGATCATTGATGATGACGAACCTGTGACCTATAATGAGGCTATGAGTATTGTTGACTCAGAGAAATGGTAAAGTGCCATGAAATCCGAAATGGAATCTATGTATACGGTATACGAAAGAATGATTGGAGCAGATGGCCAGGTGGAGACCTATAAGGCCAGGCTTGTGGCAAAAGGATTCAAACAAAGGCAATGGATTGACTTTGATGAAACCTTTTACCTGTAGCCCTGTTAAAATCAGTTCGGATTTTGCTTGCGATTGCTGCTTACTACGACTATGTGATCTGGCATATAGCCAGATGGTTTTCTTTCCAAGGGAAATGAAAACCTAGTATGTAAGCTGCTGTGAACCATATGTGGTTTAAAGCAAGCTTCTCGAAAGATGGAACATTCGTTTTGCTGAGACAATCAAAGAGTTTGATTTTATCAAAAAACGTAGATGAACCATGCGTCTACAAAAGGGTTAGTGGGAGCGCGGTAACATTTCTTGTATTGTATTGAATTAGAGTTGACACACATAACAACATAGCAGACCCACTCACAAAGCTACTTTATGAAAGTCACTTTGATCGTCATAAAGACAAGATGGGTATTAGATACCAGAGTGATTGGCTTTAGTACAAGTGGGAGATTGAAAGGAATATGTCCTAAGTCCAATCATGTATTAGGATTTAGGAATAACTTTTTATATAATCTATTTTGATTTCATTGATTTTAATTAAAGACTTGTTTTGTTTTTATTACGGGCTCTATCTATTTAAGTGTTTAAATAAGATATACCATAGTTTAGAGTAAAGCTTTTTATGGATTATGATGAGATCATAATAGTGAGACCTAAAAAGATGATACCTCTAAACTTAAATAATTCTTGGTCGTAGGATTACTAACGGGTAATTAATAATCCGCAGAGATCGGTACATACTATGCTTGCTTCATTATGAAGGATGTCTGTTCTCATAGACATTTGTGTGGTGACACTATAGCTAGTTTGTAGGTGCTTATTATAGAATAAGTTCACTGAACATGACTCGCCCAGCTGAATAACTGATGGAGTTCACTCACGTGTCAGCAGTTGTTCACCTAGTGATAGTTGTACAAGTATCCTTAGACTTGAGGTCATCATAGTCATCTTGTGTACACTGAACTATGCTTTGGTTTAGTTCTTAGTCTCCAGGGACAATTATTAGGGCTCTTCTAGGTATAGGAATTTGTACATGAAGATAGTGTATGATCAATAAAGGATCTACCCCTTCTAGTGAAGGAAGCGAATGTTCAAGGCTGATCCACTTATGCTAGTTCAGGAATATCTGGCCAGAGTGAATGAAATTAGAAAGGAGTTTCTAATTTGCATAGAACTACGCATAGTAAATGGTAAGCAAGTGATTGAATTAGATAGGCTTGACACGAGATCCATGCCTTGTATTTAATCGGGACATTGTAGGGTAGAAGGAGTTTATTGTACGGTAACTATTCACTGAATAGGTTCTTGGTATTCTAAGCAGTGAATTCATATTATCCGGATAGTCGCGATATGCTGAGAAGTATCCCTCACGATGTAGAATAAATGTGATTAATTAATTAATCATATTTAATAAATTAGAGAATTTATATAAATAATGATAAAATAGTTTTATTATTATTTATTTCTACTACCGGCTTAATATTGAACCTACAGGGTCACACCATAAAAAGAGAATGATTTAATGGTGGAGGAATTAATTAATAATGGCTAATAATTATTTATTTATGAAATAAATAATTAATTGGCAAATTTAATAATTGATTAAATGAGATTTAATTGATTATAAATTAATTAAGAAAAGTTCTTAATATTATTAATTAAAGGATTTAATTTTTGGAAATTAAATCAAGAGAGAGAATTATTTCTAAAGTGTTTAGAAAAAGGATTAATAATTAAAAGGTGTTTTAATTATTAATAAGAATAATAAATGGGATAATAATAATAATATTTATGGGAAAATTTCAGCTGAAAATTTTGCCTATAAATACACTATTATAGACCCTATTTTTATTCGAACCCACATCAAACCCGAAAACCCATAAAGTTTGGAAAACCCAATTCTCTCCACCTCCTTCCTCCTCCTTAACATCGTTTTCTTGGTGGATACCGGTGGAGTGCTTCACACTTGAGGATCAACTGCTAAGGATCTCTGATCGTTGTCTCCGAATTATTTTAAAAGGTTAGATTCGATCACTCGAATTTTTATTCATGATATGTATGCTTTTATTTGGATTTTGTATGTGTAAAAGTGTTTTTCCATGCCCCGCTGCGTTAAAAATCCAACAATAACTTCACTTGACTTGTAGATATCTCTGAGTTCTCGAATGGATATAGACATGTCGATAACTCTGAGTTCTCTAGTGAAGGAATAACTTGTCAATATCTTTTTGAGTTCTCGAGTATCTTTCCTAACTTCTCTACTCCCGGTGGATATTGCTTATCCGTTGAGTAGATATTGCTCATCCGTCGAGTAGATGTTGCTCATCCGTCGAGTAGATATTGCTCATCCGTCGAGTAGATGTTGCTCATCCATCGAGTAGATATTGCTCATCCGTCGAGTATATGTTATTCATCCATCGAGTGGATATGTAGCTCATCCGTCGAGTAGATGTTGCTTATCCGTCGGTACTCTTTGGAGTTTGAATGACTTCTCGATAAATTATTCTGGAGTTCTCGAATGACTTCTCTATAACATTAAATCTCTGACTTATAGAGATCTTGACTTAGAACATTTTTCCCCAAACAGATTTATTCAACTCCAAGCTTCTTCAAAATTCTTCTGAGGCATGACTTTCTTCCAGATAGAATCCTTAGGCTTGATACTGTTTTAGGAAAAAGACTCTAGTCTGTTCCTTTGAATTTTTACAGACTTTAAGTGTTACAAGTAGAGAATACAAATTTAGATAACAATACCCGTTACTTAGGGTTGGCCCCAAGTTTAACTGATTGCTAATGATATTGTCAGCTTCAGTAATCTTTGACATCATCTATTATATATTACAGATTATTATGTATTATTATCATTATTGCTATTATTATATATTAACTGATTTGGGTAGTCATAGATAATTTATTAGTGAGTGTTAAAATAAAATGATTTGGTATTATTTTAACATGTTATTATACTGAATATATTATGTCTAGACTTTAATGATGTGTTTATTAATTGTATGTTAGTTAAAGTAAAATTTACACATATTTTTATTATTTATTTTTCAAAGTGTTATACATCTGGTAAGTTTAATGTGCCTGGTAATGTGTGTATATTTATTTTCATCTTATGTATATATTATTTACGTGTTATTAATATATTTGGCTTAATTTATATAATATGGTAGAGTTAGTAAATATTTTATTTGATTTGATGAATGAAAAACTATTATTAATTATTTATTATTTTACACTATCTAAATTATGCTTTAAAATCTTAAAGTTTGTTCTCTTGTATTCTGTTTTGTTGTAAGCCTATTATTCTATTTATGATTTTATGTTGTCATCCTATTACTTTGTTTTGTTTTGTTGTCAACCTATTCTTTTTGTGAGTATGTTAGGGTACATAATTCTAATATGTATTAATTTTTAGCATGATATTTTCCCAATTGAATTTAATGTGTTTGCTCTACTTGTATAAATTAGTTAGTAATAATCTTTATTTGGTTCACTTAAATATAAGAATTACTTGGAAATATTTTGGACCGTCATTAGCACAGTAATGTAATGTAAGTTAACTTTTCACGCTTTTATTTTTATTTGAAATCTTTTAAATATTTTTATACTGTTTTTGTTTTAAATTTTATGGATCAAGTACCATGTTTTATAAATAAGAATTCTCGGTAAGCTCTGACTTATGAACCAGTTAGTAATTGTGTATAGTTCCGGAACTAGCCTTTGATACCTTACTAGGGATTGCTTTTTATGATGCCTTCGGGAGCGCACACTCTATAATACCTTAGTAAGGGGCGCATTATCGGCATAAATTATGAACTTTTGATACCGTGTCACCAGGTATTTGTGGCCTTAGCGAGCTGTGGAATTAAATTATGTTTTATGTCATAAGGATTTTGGACAGTGATTTTGGTTTTATAAAATTATGATACTTGATCCACTAGTGTAAAATTATTTTCTTGCCGGGCTTTTTGGCTCATTACTTACAAATTTTTAGGTGCTTAGCTTTTGGAACATCTTAAAGGTGGACTTGATTTGAGCTTGCTTTGAAATAATATTTTAGTGATTATGTTTGTATTGGAGCTGCGTCTCCCAGGATTTGACTTTATTTCCAGTTTAGATGATTTTATTTCTGTCTTGGATTTTAGAATTTTATGGACAGTTAGAAACTTATTTTAAGTATGAATAAAATTTGGAGTTTTATTTTAATATTTAAGTACAATTATTGTCTGAAAAGTCGGGTTATTACACAAGCAGCCCTTATATAGGCTAGTAGAATGTATGTTACAAGAAAATGGAGAGTCAAATGTTGCTAATAATAAAGCTAGTCATATGAAAGGTTAAAGATCGTCTAGTAATTACATAACACTCCCCCTTATATGACCCATAAAACACCATACCTTGTTATAACCTTACTAGGAAAAACCGTGTGGGAAAAGTACTAATGAAGGAAAAAGAGTACACGTGTAATAAAATAAAGAGTGTATTATATCTCCCTCTCATTTTAACATGACTATGAAAATCAACATAGATCTTGAACTTTACGCATCCCAATCTTGTGTACCAATTTCTCGAAGGAAGATGTAGGAAGTGATTTTGTGAACAAGTCTGCTGCATTTTCACATGATCGAATCTGGCAAACATCAATTTCACCCCTTTGTTGAAGTTCATGGGTAAAGAAGAACTTTGGATCAATGTACTTTGTCCAATCACCTTTAATGTAACCTTCTCAAGTCTGAGTGATGCATGCTTCATTATCTTCAAATAAAATAGTAGGGCTTCCTTTATTGACTAAAAGATCACATGATTCTCGAATATGATGGACCAAAGATCTTAGCCACACGCATTCCCGACTAGCTTCATGGAATGCCAATAATTCAGCATGATTAGAAGAAGTTGCTGTCAGAGTCTGCATTGTAGACCGCCAAGATATTGCGGTATCACCATATATAAATACGTAACCTGTTTGAGATCTACCTTTATGGGGATCAGACCGATATCCAGCATCTACATAAACAACTAATTCCATTTTTGAGTCTTTAGAATAAAACAAACCCTTATCTATTATTCCTCGAAGATATCTAAATATTTGTTTCACACCGGTCCAATGTCTTCGAGTTGGAGCAGAGCTATGTCTTGCCAACAAATTAATTGAAAATGCGATATGAAGGTGTGTACAATTGGAAAGATATATTAGCACACCAATTGCATTAAGATATGGTACTTCAAGACCAAGTAGTTCTTCTTCCTTTTCTCTTGGGCGGAATGGATCATTTTTCTTTTCAAGTGAGCGAACAATCATAGGTGTACTCATAGGATATGCTTTATCCATAACAAATTGCTTAGAGATCCTTTCAATATATGATGTCTAGTGGACAAGAATTCCCTAGGATAGATGTTCTACTAGAAAATGAAGGCAGAGTTTTGTTTTTCCCAAATCTTTCATTTTGAATTCTTTCTTCAAGTATGCAACCATCTTATCAAGTTCAACATGAGTTCCAATGATGTTTAAATCATCAATATAAACTGCGATAATAGTGAATCCTCATTTTGTCATTTAATAAAAGCACATGGACAAATGACATTATTAACATATCCTTCTATAATGAGGTACTCACTGAGACGATTATACCACATTCGTAGGGGAATATTAATGATAACAAGTCGGTCTTAACCGAACTAAAGAAGTTGCATGTAAGATTGCATGACCCCATGTAATATTTGGTAAATTCGTTTACGTAAGTAATGGTCTCGCAATTAGTTGTAGCCTTTTAATGAAAGACTCAACAAGACCATTTTGAGTGTGTGTGGGTAACAAAATGTTCCACTTCAATCCCAATCGACATACAATAATCATTACAAGATTGGGATGTAAATTCTCTTGCATTGTCCAATCTTATTTTCTTTATATTATGATCAGAAAATTGTGCTCGTAATCGAATTATTTGAGCAAGGAGTCGTGCAAAAATAACATTACGAGTGGATAATAAACTAACATGTGACCATCATGTTAATGCATAAATGAGTACCAAAAAATATTCAAATGGACCACTGGATGGGGTAATAGGTCCACATACATCTCCTTAAATTCGCTCCAAAAAATTTGTGCATTCGATTGCAACTTTTACAGGAGATGGTTTTGCTATCAATTTTCTTTGAAAACAAGCAACACATGAAAAACCTTTGGACAATGGAAAAATTTTGTCTTTGAGTGGATGTCCAATTGAATTTTCAATAATTCTTCGCATCATTGTTGAACCCGAATGGCCTAAACTGTAATATCTGGGATATCGCGTGTAATTATTTTTATCAATAAATGATTGTTATATAATTATTATGTGAATTCTGGTGAATTATATGTTGATTGATATTAATATTTAGATGTTTATATATGATAAAAGGTGAATAGGTTAATTTGTTATGTTCATAATAAAATATAGGTAACTAAGGTATTTTCCTGGTAATTTTTGGAGTGTTACAAGATTTTATATTGATTTATGAATTTATTAATTATTTTCTGAATAATTACAAAACTATTTTATACAGCCGGGAATCGTCCAACTTCAACTGCTTTTACGTTTTTATGACCCGAAACTCTTCGGAAAACTCCTTCCTAACCTAATCTGATAATTCCGAACATTTTTCGTGTTTTGACTTTTTCGATCCGGATTACGGTTTGACCCTTACGCGTCCCAGAATACAATTTTTGATACGATAATCATTTCGATAAATTAACAAAACCCGTATTCTCGAAAGAAGGGATATTATTACATTATTTTCGTATAAAGTGTTTTATTAGAAGCACGGTTTGGATAATTATCCAATACGGGTATCAAAACGGATCATTTTTGCAGTTACCTAGCAGCTAAGTAACTAATTTATCGATCCAATACGATCCAACACAAACTAATATTCCCTAAATTTAAATAGCCCTTTTCTTATCTTATTTTATTCGTATAATCATAATCAACCGGATAAAACCGATATATTACAGAGAAAAACTCTAAAAACACTGTGTTCTTGAAAATCAAACGCACAAACGAAGGCGTTATCGAACTCCAATTCGGGCGTGCCATATATCAAATCGAAGCTCTCGAAAAGGCCTTTCTGAATCAATCAACACGTTTGGTGCAGAAATCAAGGGCTTGATCTTATTTAATTGTTTTATTTCGAATTATTTATTGATTAAAATAGGAATTTTTGTTCTTGATGTTGTTGATATGATTTGATGGCTTAATCATGTAGATCTTTTATTCCTGGTCATTTTGGTATATTATATGACTGATTTGGAGTTCAATAACATGTCCAAATTGATGTTTGATTCTCGGGATTAAAAATTAGGGTTTATTGCTTTGAATGTTCATAATTGATTTTTAGGCATTTTTGATTCAAAGGTTATTGATTTAAATTGATTATACCATTAAATAGATCGTGCAATAAGCAATCGAATGGTACCACTGGTTTTAACAGACGTGTCTTGTAAGGCTTTGATCGAAAAATCGAAGTTCGCTGGCGGCGGGACTTCGATTGGATTTTCCGATCAAAATAATTGATGTTTGCTAATTCAAATGACATAGAAGTGCTCCTGACATCGAGTAGAGTATACGCTGTTGATCGGGGCTTGTTCTGGGCATTATTCCGGCCGCCGGAAATGCTCCATGGCGGCGGCCATGGAGTTCCGGCCGGCCATGGCGGGGAAGACGGTGGAGTGGAAATTACCCTTTTCACCTCTGAAGTTTCCAAAAATTTTAAATCATGTATTTTATTTTTCAAAATCTACAAAAACAGGATTTTATTTTAATTGTTTTCAAAAATTATTTTTTCATTTATTTTAAATTCAAAAAATGTTTATTTAATTATTTTTAAAATCAGAAAATTGTTTTTAATTATTTATTTAATTGAAAATAAATTTGATTAATTTGATTAATTACTTTTAATTAGTTTTTAATTATTTTAATTAATCAATTAATTTAATATTAATTTGTTAATTAATCTAATTAATTATTGATTGATTTTAATTGATTTAATAATTAGATTTAATTATTTATTTTTGATTTAAAAATTCCGAAAATATTTTCAAGTTTTAAAATATTATTTTATATTATTTTCAAAGCTTGATGATTATTATAAATTTATTTTAAAGTCATATTCGGGTGTTCGAACTCTGTTATTTAATTATAAAATGATTCGTAGACCCGTTTTAATTCCGAAAAATGTTCAAAAAATCATATTAAATACCTGGAAAATCCTTTTAACCCCGAATCTACTTTGAAAATTATTTTGATCTAATATCTTACGTGCTATGTGCTATATGTGATCCGATTACTGTACAATATGACTGTATGTGTATTTTTTGACTATTTTTGCTGTAACTTTCAATCCGTACGTCGGATTTAGGTGAAACAAAGGGTAGTTAGAAGCTTGTAATGAATCGAACGAGATGAGAAGTAGTATTGATAAATAAATGTGATGTTTAACAGAGGAAGCGAAACATAGAAAGGGAAAGCAAGTGGTTGACGAGTGAAAACCAGTCGACAAGTGTTAGTAAAGTAAATGCGGATTGATAAGGCAAGTATCCCTGAACTTTCTTGAACTATAATTGCAAGTATTCTCAAACTCTCTTCATTATATTGAAATTATTCCAATAGTTCTTATTCTATATTGCAAGTACTTTGAAGTACTTAACCCTATACCCTGATTCTTATTGATCTTGAGCCGCAAGCCTGATTTCTTGTAAACCACTGATGGTTGAATTCTTGGATACTAACCACACATATACGATACTACTCCATAAATACATATCTAGCACATATTGATTCTTACGAAATTGCTTAACATACCAACCCTTATGTCTTGTATAATAGAGACAAATTATTGTAACTTTTGAACCCTTGGGTATTCTGCTTTCTGATTCTTTCCTTGATTGAAACCCAACCTTTATGGTTTCCTTGTTATACCTTCATGGAACTATGAATAACCCTATGCTTCGAGATAAGTGTTGTTTATGATTTAACTTATTGAAATTTCATTACTTATCATATTGTTATCATAGAATTGGATTGTTTTTAAATATGGACCAGATTCGTGGTCGGACCAGATTCGTGGTCATAATAGGCCAATGTGTGCATTGGGTCTAGTATATAGAGCAAAGCTGGGAGCCTTACTCGGGGTTAGTGCGTGACTGATCAGCAACCTAACCTTGGTTTTTAAAATAAAAGTGAATATCCAATTCTAATCATTGATTATCAAGAAACTTGATTCCTTATATCATTTCAATTGATCATTGTTTAATCTCATTATTGTCATTGTGACTTGTTGAGCTAGTTAGCTCACTCTTTCAAATCTGTTTATATTCTTTTCAAGTGAAAAAGGAAACCGGTGGTAGCAAGGATCCCCGGACAAGTGTGTGAGTTAGGTATCCAGGTTGAAATGGGATAAGCTAGCAGATGATGTTTGGCTTAGTGTGTGTTGATAGTTTGTAATAAAATTTACTTCCGTTGTAAGATAAATAAACTGGGATTTGGAACATTTGTAATATAAATAAGGTTGTGGCTTGTGTGCATACTTTAAACTGCTTTGATCCGTGGAAAATGGTAAGTAGGGTCATTGCATATATATTATTATATTCATAAACATGTTTAAATATGGTGTGTGTGTGTTGTGGACCCCAAACTTCTGACCCGGGTTTGGAGGGCGCCACAGGTTTGGTATCAGAGCTAAGGTTTAAAGTCACTGCCGCAAGCGTAAATTGTCGGGAATGGGTAGAGGGTTAAGATTAGTATTAGGGAATAAAGAAATAGAATTTCGAGAGGTGAGTGTGACTAAATAGTAGGTTTTAGTATGATTCGTGATGAGATTCGAGATTCTTATCTAGCAACGTGATTTCCAGATAGTGGTAATGGCAGATTCCTTTATCTCGATATCATCTGATCACTCGGAGCCTTTAGTCAGAAGACCATCATCTGATCCACATCCTGCTCTTCCACCGGCGTCAGCTATAATACATGTTATGATGATTGCACCACTGCGAGCTATTCCACTTCCTGGCGTGAGACCACCTATTCGAGGACCCCCACCTGCTGATTCTGACTCTACTGGACATTCGGTTGGGGTGCATCTTTCAGGTTTATTCCACACCATGTTCCATACTATAAGTGTTAGGAATATATGTGCATTAATTTGATGATATGTTTAACAAAACACTTAAGTAGAAGTTTAGTATTTGTAGCCTCAACGGATAAGACCACTTTGGCTATCCGTTGATGGTGCAGCTTTACTTAGAAATAAGTCTAGTGTTGTAGCACATTTCAGTCTCTGTATTTAAGATATAATTCTTAGAAGTTGAGAGAAAATATAAGTCATGTTGACTACTAGAAGATATGCAAATAGGAAGGCCAATTATAAATATTTCATGCCTTGTAATTTTGTATAAATGAAGTGGTATCAACGGATATCTTAAAGACCTTCAACGGATGAGAAACAAAGCTTCAACGGATGTCTCTAAAGCTTCAACGGATAGAGCTTCAACTGCTAACACATCAACGGATAAAGCCATCAACGGATGAAGGCTTCAACGGATGTTCTGTTAAATAGCAGTTGATAAGTGGTAGTTGTAACAGTAGACAGAGGCACGTGGGTTAACAGAGATAACTGAAATGTGGAAGCCTAATTTCAGGAACATCAGAAAAAGCAGCTGTTCTACTCTAGTACAAAGAGGCAAGAGTCAACAAAGTACTTGAGTGATATGGAGAAGAAACAAGTGGAGAACTTATTTTATTATTGTATTTTTATCTTTGTCTTCACTTGTACACTTGGTGATATATAAACCAAGTAGCAGCTAGTAATTAGATAAGAATTTTTCCAGTGCTGTTTAGAAAAATCTTGAGAGAAAAATTATCTAGTTTGTACTAGGACGCAGCTGTGATCAACATCTTGAATCACATATTTTCTGAAATACCATCTCTGGTGGAACAACAATCCACCAGAAAAGTTTTTAAGGTCTGTTGTGTTCTTTACATTAGTGCTTGAATATATATTTGTCTGTATTAGCTTAAAGCAATTCACACTCTTGTCTATCTTGAACACAAAGCCTTTAAGACTGCTCAAAACTTGAAAAAGTTTTGAGATTTACATTCAACCCCCCTTCTGTAAATCTCATTGTTAGTCCACTAGGAATAACAATTGGTATCAGAGCAAGCTCTTGACACACAAAGAGTTTAAAGATCTTGGAAACTAACAAAGATGAGTAAGAAGGATATTGGAGTAAAAATCCCAGTTCTTGACAAAGACAGTTATCACCATTGGAAGGTGAAAATGCACCTTCATCTACTCTCCCAAGATGAAGGTTATGTAAACTGCATTGAGAATGGTCCTCACATTCCCCATAAAGTAGCCACAGTTGCTACGGCCACAATTGCTGTTGGTCAATCCATTCCAAAACCTAGAGCAGAATGGACAATGGAAGACACAGAAGAAGTCCACAAGGATAAGAAGGCTATGAATATTTTGTTTAATGGTCTTGACAAGGATATGTTTGATAATGTGATAAATTGCACAACTGCCAAAGAGGTTTGGGACACAGTTCAGCTACTGTGTGAAGGTACAGAACAAGTAAAAGAAAACAAAATGCAGCTTCTCATTCAACAGTATGAGTATTTTCATTTTGAAGAAAATGAATCTTTAAATGACACATTCAATAGATTCCAAAAGCTGTTGAATGGACTGAAGCTGTATGGTAGAGTGTACCAGGTGAAGGATTCAAATCTTAAATTTTTAAGATCCTTGCCAAAGGAATGGAAACCCATGACTGTCTCCTTGAGAAACTCTCAAGATTATAAGGACTTCACTCTTGAAAGATTATATGGAATCTTGAAGACTTATGAACTAGAGCTGGAACAGGATGAGGTATTGGAGAAGGGAAGAAAGAAAGAAGGTTCAGTTGCCTTGGTAGCTGAAAATGAGAAAGAATGCAGACAAGAAACTGTGAGATCTACATCAAACTCCAAAGATGGCACAAGCAAATCAGAATCAAGCAAGGGTAAGGAGCAAGTTGCTGAGAATGAAGATAACTCCAGCCAAGATGACTCTGATGGTATTGATGAGCATCTTGCATTTCTGTCCAGGAGATTTGCAAAGATGAAATTTAAGAAAAACACTAGAGCCACTAAACCTCATAAGAACATGGTGGACAAATCCAAGTTCAAGTGTTTCAATTGTGGTATAAGTGGACACTTTGCAAGTGAGTGCAGAAAGCCAACTTCTGAAAAGAAGAAATTTGACCAAGTAGATTACAAAAAGAAATATTTTG